>NC_029791.2:15912762-15914269 GCF_000816755.2 Arachis ipaensis | reverse complement strand
CTATTTGTAAATCTCTTGTCTGATATAACTGTGTTTGCTATATTATACTCCTGTTGGTGGTTGGGAGGTCTGAAGGAATTGGAAAGGGAAGTATTAGTTAGACTGAAGGATCTTTAGTCAGTTGCCACTTACGGTTTAGCTTGTTTATAAGCTTTGATATTATCTGGAGGAAGTTCTAGGATTGCCTTCGGCTTTCCTCTATTATTATGTATTATATATGTGGAAGCTGTTACCATGCTGGGGACCTCTGGTTCTCACCCATGCGGATTTTGTGGTTTTCATATGCAGGACGCGAGGCTTCTCGTTGAGGCATGCTGGAGAATTCTGGATTTAGCGAAGATCCTTTGTTCTCAGGACTCTGTTTTGGTTTATATATCTTGTTTAGATATTTTTATCTCCATTAAATAATACAAACTGTGATGACTCCTCTTATAGGAGGTTTTGGAGAATAGGTTTCTGTATTTGTGTCCCTTTGGGTTTTCCTTGGGGTTTTCCTTATTTTATTATATGTATATATTGCTATGCTCGGACCGGTTATCTTCGCAGCCGGATTTTGAGTCTTGATATTCCTGTTTTTGACATTCTTTATATATATATGATCTCGCATTAGCTTATCCCTGTTCGTTACGTTATCGATCGGAGTGTTGCGCTTTCGAGTTACGGTTTTTGTTTACCCCTTTTTCTGCAAAGGCTCCTAGTTATAATCAATTATTCATACTACTAAACGTACTAAATTTTGGTTTTAGAGGTCGTAATACCTTGCCATCTCTGAATTATGACTTAAGCATAAGACTCTGTATAGTAGGGTGTTACAGAATGTAGTTTGATGTAGTAGTAAAATCCTATACAGCCGTGTTTTCTTGTTAACCCGAGCGACGAATTAATGACCTCTGATATTTGCACCAAGAATCACTAACCATTTTCTAATCCCATTTAAATTCAATTTTTGATAAATAGAAGAGTGACTATAAAATCTGCTAGATACTAGTCGTCCTTAAAGATGTTAATAAAATTGTCCATGAGATTCTAATTACATCAATTATGCTCCTGAAATTAGCGAAAGTGTACTACGTTAGTCCCTGACCTATTTTTCGTTGACGCGCTGACGTAGCTCGATGACATGGACTGTTAGTGACATGTGTCACATCATGGTTTGGCCATGTATAATGGTACGATGATGGGTCAGTCAGTGATACGTGACATGATGATGTGAATAATTATTTGACGTGTCACAATACTATTTAGCCACATGTCAGCTTGTGCCACGTGTGGCAACATTATTCGTGTACGTTCATCCGCTATATCATCATTGCAGATACACCATGGTCCTTAATTGTACACTAAGTGACTCATTTTACTTCTTGAAAATTGAATGTCATGCATTAACAATTAAAAAAAATTGATTTTTTTTTTTTATTTTTTATAAATTGCACTAACACTGATGAGTCGAGAGATAATGTTTAGACTAATCTATTTAATAGGCTGTGTAAGTTGTGATATGTTTTGA
>NC_029791.2:15908347-15912626 GCF_000816755.2 Arachis ipaensis | reverse complement strand
AACATTCAACATAAAAAAAAAAAAAAAAAAAAAAACATCTTAATACCTAACATAAACACCATCTACGTAGAGGTTTGGATTTTGTTGAATCTAATGGGATTTTGTTGAATCTAATGACAGAAAGGGGAAAACCAACTTTAGCTTAGTTTATTCACCATGTTTGAAATTTATACCTAGGAAGATCTTTTAAAGTAATTTGAATTGCCAATAAAGTCCTTTTGTTATACATAGACTACAATGACTATAATATTTAAAAAAATATTGTTAAAATTAAAATATTTTCTTATTATTATTAAACAATACTTTTAAAAGTATTGCTTAAAATATTACTAAAATATAAAAAGAATATGAGATTTTAATTTTAATAATATTTATATAATTATTATCATAACTAGTTATACTAAAAATCTATCTTGTTATATTCAACATTAACAATATAAAGTATCTGGTTAGAAGATTGTCAAGATTAAAACAGAAATTTGAAGAGGAGACCATGTTGATAATAAAATCTCAGAAATTCTTGAAATAATTAAGAAGGCAGTGAAGTAATAGCAGTATTATTCCACGAGAGAATCTAATATTTGACTACAATAAGAGATACAATCAAGGAGGACTTTCTTATAATTGATTCTCCATTGAATACTCAACTTCCACTTATCCATAGACCACCTTGTTTTTCTAGATAAAACTATACTGCTATCACTACATTTATCCTTCATATTATGAGCTTCTAAGAAGGTATCAACTTCATCCCGTAAAGACATGAGTTTTGTAACCTCCAAAAAAGTACAAAAATCTTGACTATTATCCATTGCATTCAGGAGCAAGGTGTCATCTTCAATAGATGTTGGCAAATTCTTTAAGACGCCATGGCAAGTCTTCAATAGCCATTTCATGATGAAATTTTCATTGTCTGCGGAGATTTTAGATCCGGAATAAACAAGATGTGCAACAGACCTCCTCTTGATTTGAGGAGTCGCCCACAGCCGCAATGCAGCTAGTAGCGCAAAGGAAGGCTTCCCATTGTAATGGATGTACAATGATTCCCTGGACCAAGAAGTGGAAGAATACACAGCAGGTTCCAGAGGAATAAACACTTTATCATTTGGATTTTCTTGTAGGATAAAACCATAGTGTTCAAGAAGCTCTAAATTTGTGTAAGTTCCATAACATAGCAGAACCTGATGAGAATAATAATAAATCACATTATTCCAATGGGACGAGTAACTAGTTAATTAATTCAGGCCAGTCAAGCACATGCAAAATATCATAGTGACATCCAGTAACGTAACATAACATAAGCAACAAGAAATGCTTTGTTCTCTAAGACATAAGAAGCAAATTTAGAAAAAGACATAAGAAGAATGACTCAATTACTAAGGTTACCCAGTCAAACTATATATATATATATATATATATATATTAGTTTGTGTGTGTAATACCTGATCTCCTTTATTGTAATTTGCCCTAGCATAAAAGCAATATGCATTAGCATCTTCTTCAAACCCCCCATCTGTTAATCTCTGAGACTGGGAATCAAGCTGCTCTGCATCTGCGACTGTAGTATTGTCTTCATTTGATAAGGAACCATCATGGATTGAAGAGCTAGATAGCAAATCCTCTAGATCCCCAATGTCAGATGGCTCCTTTCCAGGTGCATCATAATTAAACAAGTCACCCACAGGGCATAAACACCCAGCTGAATCCCACGGTATATGCAATGTCCGGGAAGATATCTAGATTTTGAAAGATCAGATGAGACAAAATCATAAAGGTAGAATTCTGCCATTTACTCTAACAACTGAAATACTAAATAGTAAATATAAATATGCCCTGTAATGCAAAAATGCATTTGATGCATCAACCAGCAGTAACTTGTCAATAATCCATAAAAAACAGGTTTATTTTTTCAATCATTGAGATAATTTTAATTTAGACAATTAACCACAAGAAGTGTGTCAGGATTTCATGGATGTAAGAGAAGGCTCAGCAGAGGAAAAGTTTATTCAGTATATTATCACTTAATAACCAAAATCAGAACCAAGAAAATGCAAAAGGCGCTTGAATTCCATGTGTCATACGAAAACCAAATTGAATATTTGTAAATAACTAAATTAGCATGCATGAGTCTTTATAACAAGCTAAATTTCTAACCGTTGCAGAAGCCCACACCCAAGCCTTAAATGTTAGAAGCCGGGGCTTAAATTTGAGATCTTCCATCAAAGCATGAGCTTGCTGCCAATCTGATTTGGTTTTTAGCACGGCTTTTTCAGTTACCCATATAGCCTCATCCACCTAAAAACCATAACATACATAAAAGATTACTTCAAAAAGAGAAGTGCAAATGAAATGCTGATAAATAGTATTAGGTCAGATGCTATGTCTAACCTAACAAGACAAACTAAAACTTCTAATAGAAACTGAACTTGCAGAGCAGTTTTCTCGAATTCACCAAACATGGCTAGGATGTCATAACTCTTTGGTAAATGCATGAGGTAAGGATACCACCTCGAAGCCTTTCCTTTTCCAACTTCATACAACAGGCAAACATTCAGTATCTGCATTGTGCACAAGCTGAGAAGTAAGGCCAAATGATTCATTTGCATAAAAAACTCAATTATAAGCAACGGCACAGGTAATAATACAACAATGATGAAGTCACACCATACTATTATATTCCACGGAATCAGACCCTGGCTCAAGTAAAACCGAAAAACATTTGCTTCGGGGGAAATGATGTTGTCAATCGTATTTTTTATAATGTCAGTCAATCATGATTTTTTACATTGTATATTTGCATGAATTTATAAAAACATAGGTGGCATTATCAAACTAGGAGTGACAATAACCATTTCCCTGCACTTAAAACAAATGGCTTGAGCGCATTTTCACAAACAGTTAGAGGGCACAAAAAGATTCCAACGTAGCTCACCGGAGACATTCAAAATAGAGTAGAAATAGAGTTATGAAAGAAAACCTGGGTTGAAGAAAGAGAAGGGTGCCTATTAAGAGCTTGAGAGAGATTTGTATGTTGCATAACACTATGAGTTGTCATCAAAGCAGATTTTGGAACTCTGAGAATGAGTTCCCCCATCCTAAGGTCTCTTACAGCAGCCAAACCTCTACTGCAGTATTAAATGAATGTGAAGAGGCTGTGAATGAAAGGAAGAATGAAAAAGGGGGAAGATTAGGTGGTACCCTCCAGAGTGAGGAAAGTGAGAGACAAAGAGAGAAGAACCCAGAGAGAGAGAATGGTGGGTGGTTGTTGATGCATCCGAGATTCCAATATGTGATGCCCATCTTAATAAGCTTTCAATGCTTCCATCTTCATCCTCTTCCTCCATCACAAAAATCTCAAACCTGCTTCCTTCACAACCCTACAAGGCTACAACTCAAAAACTTAAAACTCGCCCCCTCAGCCAGGGTGCTCAAAACCAAACCATTCAAATTAAATTGTTTATTTAATTCAATCCAAACCAAACTGATTAAAATAGCATTAATTAGAATCTAATTAGATTTTATTTTTTACAAGTTATTGAATGGGATTGGATATATTTTTTATAATAGATTTAATTCAATTTAAACCGCACAATGTGCTATAGTATTATTATTTTATGAATAAAATATATTTTTTATTTTTAAAATTTGATCAAAGTTTTAAAAATATATCTAAATTTTATTTTGTTTGAATTTTGTCCTAAAAATTTTTAATTTACATCAAATATATTCTTGATGGCTAATTTTTTAAAAAATTTAAGATCGATTTAAGAACAATTTTATAATAACAATCTTTAACAGAAGCAAATCAAACATAATTTTTATGCATTATTATTATATTGGTCTTAAATTTTTTGAAAATTTAGCCGAGATCGAAAACATTTGGAACAAAATTGAAACAAAATAAAACTTAGGGTATTTTTAAAATTTTTGTCAAATTTCAAAGACAAAAAATATACTTTATCCTTGTTTTATTATTATATTTACAATTATACTTATTATAATATTTTTAATTTGTTATATATTTTTATATTATTATTATTATTATTATTATTATTATTATTATTATTATTTATCTTTAAATATTATTTATTTATTTATTTTAGTAACTTAAATACAAAGTTATAAACACCATAGTATCCCCTTAAAAAAAATAGAGGGGACGGGAGAAGAGAATAAAGCCTGTGTGTGATACCAACTGCAGTTGCAAGTATATGTGGTCACCAAGTTGGGTTGGATTTTTGGATTTTATTCTCATGGGTCAACATTGGTGGATATCAGG
>NC_029791.2:15897744-15908321 GCF_000816755.2 Arachis ipaensis | reverse complement strand
AATATTATTGACTTTTTAAAATATTGTTAAGACTTGTTATATCATTATTGATTATTTAAAATTTGATGTTAAGACTTATTATATGTATTTAATTTTTCTAATTTATAAAACCGTAAATCTAATTCAATCCAAACCACTTAAAATTGAATCGGATCGAATTAAAATTTTTTTAAATCATCTAATCTAATCGTACTCCAAATAAAATTAGTATTCAAATAGAATGAATTTAATAAAAAAGATTATAATTTTAATTATTTTTTATTTATATTTACTTTTTTAATTATTTTTATTAATTTTATTTAATTTTTTTAAAACAGAGTTAAGCAGGTTAATTCATCAACCTACTATAAAATAAGACGAAACTTTCATTTTGAACCCATTTTATTAGCAGTACGGGCCTTAGCAGGATTGCCACCTCGGTTCTAGAAAGTACAGAGATATGTGTACATTATAAGCAAAATTCCTCTCAAGCTGTAATCCACTTCCACTTGTAGAGAAATTTTTTTATTCAAGAAATTATATTAAAGATGATGATATATTATTAAAATTACAGTTCATCTCAAAACTATTCTTTTTACCATATAATTTGAGTTATTATCAAACGTAAAGGAGATATTGAACCAATTAATAAAAAGCATAAGTGAAAGGCAAGTTGCAAAAGGTGTTTATTCTTTTCTGGCTTTGTTATAACTTTCTAGTTTCTACTGCTCTCCTTATTCTCATTTCTCAGAATCTGTCGTCTTAAAATAGAACAATAACAACTTCTTTGTAAGCTAATTAATAAATTACATTAACAAGGGAAAGCGATTAGAACCTGTTCCATGATCACAAATTAAATTTGAAAGAAAGGTGATGACTTGGCATACACTTGTGTGTTTTTCTGATAGTAGCTCGAAGGTTACACTGTCTCTCTATCTTTGTCATCATTATGCCATATTCCCAATCACACGGCTTTCTTATATAAATGTTTTGAGATGATAATTAACTTTGTTATCGAGTTTTATATTCGTAAGTCGTTTTGATTTTATGTCTTTAATAAAACGCCAAAAATGTTACTTGTTATAATATGTGACATTATTAGATTATATTAGAGATAATATACAATTTAATCTCTCGATTTGCACATAAATTTTAGTTTATTTTTTAAAATTTTAATTATTTTTATTTAGTTTTTAAATCTTATTAATGTGATTTATGTTAGTCTTTAAAATAATTTTTAATGTTAAATATTAACAGCATGCTAAATTTTGTAAACTAACATTGTTTTAGTTTTGGCACTTAAATGGTCAAAAAATAATATCGTGAGTGATGTTTATTGAAATTTGTTCGGTTCTTCGGGTTCCAAACGGGTCGGTGGAGCTCTGAAAGTGAAGTGATAGGAACCAGCCTTGGTACGGGTCCAAAAAAGGGGGTGTTGAGGTTTCACGATCTCCCGAGCTGCTGCGATGAGAGGAGGGGGGCGCCACCTGCAATGATACTTCGACGCTCAAGTCAGAAGAGGATACAGATGGCCGCGGGAGTGAGGGTGGTAATGACATACCTCAGGGGAAGGGGTAGGGCCCTCCCCATATATACCCTGTCAGAGGTGGGCCCCGCAAGGACAGACCCACCTTCCTCGAAGTTTTCCTGCACAGCTGTTGTGTGGTGAGCTGGGGGATAGGTGTCAGGGTCGATTTCCCGGCCCGGGTTCGACGCCCATTGATCCGGCCGCCCGGGTCGGGTTAGACTGAACACCAGCTGGGCTGGGCCGTAACAGTGCCCCCAATGCGTTTACTGCGGCCGTGAGCGCCGTTGTTGGCGTGTTTATGCTCTCCTTCATATGTCGTCGCTTGGTCGGGCTGACGTTAGTTGTGGTGAGGGTGTGCCCCCTACGCGCGAGTGAGGCTCGTCGCCTTGGGGGTTAACCCACGCCGCCTCGATTTCTGCGCCGAGCATTTAATGCCCTTGATGATTGATTTAAACCCCGCGTGAAAGGTCTATTATACCCTTGTATTTCGCGCTTCTTTACGCGTCAGTTTTCTTTCAGTTTCACTTCCACTTCTTCTCTATCATCACATCCCTTTCATTTCTTCTCATCTCTTCCAAATTCCTCGCAGCGAATCCCTGCTTCGTCCAGATCTTCCCCAGTTATTCAGCCTCCTTCGATCATTATTGTTATCCTGGTAAGTTCCTTTTTCCTTTCTCTTACTTTGGCTAGCCTAAGCTTATTGTTATGCCACTTGTTCTTCCGTTTCGATTTTGCATGTGTGTTATACATTTTGCTGAGTGCTTGAATATAGGCATTAGGGGGTAACCATTCTAGGCTTAGGCTTTTGTTGCTTAGGCTTCGTTTTTTAACATAGATTTAGGCTTAGCTTAACTGTAAACCTCTGGTAGGCAAACTGTAGTTTTCTGGTATTAGTGCCGGTCTCCCGACCTCCTAGACTGACTTTGAGTGTCATGAGGGTTCCTGCCGCGAGAGTGCAGCCGTACAACCGGTATGCCTGGGTAACTTCGGATGTGAAGGAATCCCCCAACCAAATGACCGTAGAGGAACTTAACGAGTTCCGACAAGCCGACTATCTCTGCGGAGGGGGTGAAGAGGAAGCCAATTACCAGGTTTTCGTCCCTGCCGCTAACGAACGGATATTCCAACTAAACTTACACTCTCCCTGGGTCCCCGATTGGATCTAGATGTATAAGGCGATGTTCACCCACTTGGGGGTTCGCATCCTGTTCTCCCCCTTTCAAATGGCGTTGCTTAATCGCTGTGATGTGGCGCCGTCCCAATTGCATCCGAACAGCTGGGCTTCTATCTTCGAGATGGTCTGCGAGTACTTAGAGCTGCCGGTCTCTGTCAAAGTATTTTTATTCCTTTTTACCCTGACGAACCCTTCTAAAGAGGGGAAGGCCAAGAAAGGCTTCATCTCCTTCCGGTCACCACAAGGTCGGAGGACCTTTTGCGTTTTTGAGGATTCGTACCATGGTTTCAAGGATAAATATTTTAAGGTTCATCCGGCTGAAGGTCGGCATCCCTTTTGGTTGACATTGGAGGAAAAACGTCGCATCCCGACCTACTGGAGTTTCGGGGCGGGAGCTAACGCCTTTACCAAGGTGACGTATAAAGGGTGTCTCCCGAAAATAAGAGGGTTGCCGACGTGTTGTTAGCCGTTTTCGGGAAGAATCATGTTAATCCCCATCTCCTCATGGGCGATCAGGATATGGCTAGGAGTTATATATGTGAGTAGTCGTCTAGTGGTGCACCCGTTTTTTTTTTTCCGGTTTAACGACTAACTAGCTTCCATGTTTTGTTTCAGTATCGATGGCTTGCGAGCAAGTTGGACTTGACACTTTGTTTAATACGTTCCTTGCTGATGATAGTGATTATGCCTCTGCTACCCCTAACCACGAGGTGCCTCCCAATGACGCCGTCGAGGCCGAGGTTCAGTCCCAACCCACCCAAGGTGAGGTGATCAGGACCAGTGCTGGTCCGGGTCTCCAACCAGATGTTGAGGTGGAGGATGAAGAGTTGATTATTATTCACAACCCGAAGAAGAAAAAACCGTCTTCTAGCCCCGAGGGAGTCCTCATGGTGATGGAGAAGAACTTCGATGCCGAAAACTTCATTGATTTCCAGCTGCTCCTTGGCACGGAGGACTTCTTCCACGGTGGAGATCTCTTCTTCCGGGGAGCCGCCATAGCGAGAAAAGCGGAAACCACTTTGGCTGGGGTACGATCGCTGGAGAACAAGCTGGAGTCATCTGTCCAAGCAAATAACAAGTATAAGGTCGAGGTCAAGCCACTCCAGACGCAGCTAGCTACAGCCAAGGAGAAGGTTAAGACCTCCGATGCTGCCGTACCGCGTCTTACCGAGCAAGAGCTTTCCTTGGAGGGTCAACTCAACGTCGCTCAAGGTCGGGTGAAGGAGCTTGAGAAGGAGCGTGATGAGGCTCTTTCCTCGGCGACCGCGGCCAAGACCGAAGCAGCTGATCTAAAGAAGAAGTACAAAGAGACCGTGAAGCAAGGTAAGAATGCCATCCTGATGACCGAGGAGGCTATCAAGGCTCAGGTTAAGCTATTAGCTCCCGACTTCGACACCTCTGCCATTAGCGTTTTCAAGACCATTAAGGATGGCAAGTTAGTTGATATTCCGAAGAAATGATGTGATCTCACTTGTACTTTTGTTTGGACCTTGTAACCTGTACATCTTTGAATACTTTAGTAGTTTTGGCAAACTTGTTCGCCGTTTTGTCGGTATGCAACAAACTGTTCATTCGCTGCTTTGTCGGTAATTAACTTGTTTGATGTTTACTTACCGCTTTACTTGTAATTAACTATTTGTTTATACTTGTTTAATGTTCCGTTGGTAATTAATGAAGCCAGTTCGTGGCTTTTACCATTCTAGTGGCCGTCTATTGTAGCACTTGCAACTCCAGTGGTTCTCGGGGTGATCAGTTCCGGGATACCGTGTCGTTAAGACGTCGGTTACTTTCACTTGGCAAAGTGGCTCGATTGATAAGTATGAAATAATTACTTAGCGATAAAAAAGGAGACGATGAATTCCATCTTAAACAATTAATGACAAATAGTCCAAACATAAAGTAAAATGGGTCTTACTAAACCGTTTAGGCCGGCATTAGGAATAGAATCTTCTTAGGTTGCTCGCGTTTCATGTTCTCGGCACTTCTCTCTCGTCCAATCGTTCCAGTTTGTAAGCACCGCTGCCGAGCACTTCCTTTATCCTGTACGGGCCTTCCCAATTTACCGCCAACTTTTCTTCCCCTGGAGTTGGGAGTCCGACATCGTTGCGTCGTAGGACCAGGTCGCTTTGCTCAAACTCTCTCTTGAGTACTTTGGTGTTGTAACGCAGGGCTATCCTTTGTTTCAATGCTGTCTTCGACAAGTGGGTCATCTTTCTGGCTTCATCCACGAGGTCCTTTTCTACGGCCTCTTCTACTCCACCCAAAAGTAGTCGCGGACTCGGTTTCCCAATCTCCATGGGTATTATCGCATCCACCCCATAGGTGAGCCGGAAGGGCATCTCCCCGGTAGATGACTGCTATGTTGTGTGATAGGACCAGAAAACCGAGGCTAACTCGTCTACCCATGCTCCCTTATTTTGGTCAAGTCGCTTCTTGAGGCCTTGTAAGATGACCTTATTCGGAGCTTTAACTTGGCCGTTGGTTTGGGGGTGCTCAACAGACGAGAATTTCTGCCTTATGCCCAGGTCGACGAGAAACTCCCCGAATTTTTTATCGGCGAACTGTGTCCCATTGTCCAAAATGACGACCTCCGGTATCCCAAATCTGGCTATTACTTGTCTCCACATGAACTTCCGGCAATTAGCCGAGGATATGCTGGCCAGCGGTTCGGCCTCTACCCACTTGGTGTAATAGTCGATACCGACGATTAGGTACTTGACCTGTCCTAGTCTGACTGGGAAAGGCCCTAACAGATCGACTCCCATTGTGAGAATGGTCGAGAGGCCATCAATAGGCTTAGGTCGACTGCTGGCGCTTTGTGAAAGTTGGCGTTCTCCTAGCATCTTCTATACTTCTTCACGAACTCTTTGGAATCCGCCATCATTGAGGGCCAGTAATACCCGACTTTGACGAGCTTCTGAGCTAAGGCCTTCCCACTGATGTGGTGGCCACAACATCCTTCATGGACCTCCCTTAGCACGTAGTCCATTTGGTCGGGCCGTAGGCACTTCAATAGGGGTTGGCTGAGCCCTTTCTTAAACAATTGGCATTGTATTATCGTATACTTGGCCGCTTCTCTTCTTAGCGCCTTTGCCGCCTTGTCGTCATCCGAGAGCTTACCCATTTCCAAGAAATCAATGATTGGGTCTGCCTAAGAGGGAGAGTCGGTTGCCCGTGTTACATGTAAGGTCACCGTTGGTTCTTTCACTAAACCTTGAATCAGAGACTGGTTGCTTGTTCCTGGCTTTGTGCTCGCCAGTTTTGATAGGAGGTTCGCCCGGGTGTTCCTCTCTCTCGGGACGTGCTGCACCGTGACCTCGTCAAACTCTTCGCTCAGCTTTTTGACCCTCTCCAAATATTTCTGCAGTAAGGAATCTCTGGCTTGGTACGTTCCATTAATCTGGGAAGTCACGACCTGAGAGTCGCTACACACTTCTATTCTCATGGCCCCAACCTCTCTTGCTAGGACTAGGCCGCCAAGAAGGGCCTCGTATTCCGCTTGATTGTTGGACAGCGGGAATTCAAACTTGACCGATTGCTCATATACGACTCCGGTTGGGCTTTCTAGGATGATCCCCGCTCCCCCGAACGTTTGGTTGGAAGCTCCATCTACATGGAGCTTCCACCGTGTGCTCGGTGTCTCGGGAGGGCTTCCCGTTACTTCTACCAGAAAATCAGCCATGGCTTGGGCCTTGATCGCATGTTTGGGTTCGTATTGCAAGTCAAACTGAGACAGTTCGACTGCCCAGGTCATCATCCTGCTCGCCAGATCAGGTTTTTGGAGTACTTGACGGATTACCTGGTCCGTCCTGACGATTATCTAGTGCCCTTGGAAGTACTGTCGTAGTCTACGGGAGGAGGTTAAGAGTGCATATGCTAGCTTCTCCAGCTTACTGTACCTCAGCTCCGCCACTTGCAACTCTTTACTTACAAAATAGATCGGTTGTGGGAGCTTCCCTTCTTCTCGTACCAGGACTGTTGCCAAAGCCTCATTAGTTATTGCTAAGTCCAGGTACAATGCCTCTCCATTCTTAGGTTTCCCTAGGACAGGCGGTGCCGAGATTATATCCTTGAATTACTTGAAGGCTTCTTCACACGCTGGGGTCCATTCGAACACTATCCCCTTTTTCATCAAGTTGAAGAATGGCAGAGCTTTGGCGGCCGATGCGCCGAGGAAGCGGGATAGTGCGGTGAGTCTTCCTGCCAATCTCTAGACGTCTTTTACACATCCCGGGCTCTTCATTTGTAAGATCGCTTCGCATTTCTCTGGTTTGGCCTCCACTCCTCTTTGGGTTATCATAAACCCCAAGAATTTCCCTGCTTCCATGGCGAATGCGCACTTTAGCGGGCCAAGCTTCATGTCGTGCCGCCGAAGAGACACAAACACGCCCTCTAGATCCCCAATGAGGTCCTCGGCCTTGGTGGTCTTTACGAGAATGTCATCTACGTACACTTCCACTGTCTTGCTGATGAGATCGTTGAATATCTTGTTCATTAGCCTTTGGTACGTAGCTCCGGCGTTCTTCAATCCAAACGGCATCACCTTATAGAAGTATGTTCCTTCTGGCGTTATGAACGCTGTCTTCTCTTCATCTGGCCGGTGCATCGGGATCTAGTTGTAGCCAGAGTATGCGTCCATGAAACTTAGATATCGGTATCCCGCAGCCGCGTCAACAAGAGCATCAATATTGAGGAGGGGGAAAGAATCCTTGGGGCATGCCTTGTTGAGGTCGGAATAGTCCACGCACATTCTCCATGTCCCATTGGGCTTCTTACTAGGACTACATTCGACAGCCAAGCCGAGTAGTCCAGTTCCCGGATGAACCCCGCCTCTAGCAGGCTGGCCGTTTGCATGGCCACCTCGCCAGCTCTTTCCTGGGACATTTTCCTCCTCCTTTGTGCCACTGGCTTAGCCTCTGCCTTCACAGCCAGGTGATGCGACATGATCTGGGGGTCAATCCCCAGCATGTCAGCTGGTGTCCAGGCGAACAGGTCGCCGTTTGCTCGGATCATCTCCACCAATGGTTCTTTTAGGTAAT
Organism: Arachis ipaensis; assembly: GCF_000816755.2. Lineage (NCBI taxonomy): Eukaryota > Viridiplantae > Streptophyta > Magnoliopsida > Fabales > Fabaceae > Arachis > Arachis ipaensis. The sequence goes on along the minus strand of NC_029791.2, from coordinate 15,900,601 downwards.
GAGGAAGGTTCCTATTCACAGATGTGAACTTTTCTTCCGAGTTTCCAACCCTAAATTTCTCGAGGTTTCCTTCAGGTTCTGGCCTGGGTTTGTCGTCGACCCGTGCATCTAGGTCGGCCAAGAAGACCCCGGATGCTTCTTTGGACTTCTTCCTTAGGGAGAGACTGGCGTTGTTGCAAGCGACCGCCGTTTCCAAATCTCCCCTGACAGAACCAATAGAACCATTATCAGAAACAAACTTCATCACCAGTAGCTTGGTACAAATTACTGCTCCAAACTCATTAATGGTTTTCCTACCCAAGATGATGTTGTAGGCCGTGGAATCCCTTAAAACAACGAACTCTGCCATTACCGACCTTTTCTCTCGGCCTCCTCCTATTGAGATCGGTAGGGAGACTATCCCATCGGGCTTGATAAAGTTGTCACCCAAGCCAACCACACCGTGCTGGTGGGTCCCCAGGTCGGCGTCTCGGAGGCCTAAAGCGTCAAACACGTTGCGGAACATGATATTCGAATCAGCTCCAGTGTCTACCAGAATTCACTTTACGAGGCCGGTTCCAACTCTAGCTATGATCACCATGGGAGGGTTCTCCAGAAAATCGTTGAACCATTGGTCCTCGTGCCTGAATGATATTGACGGTACCCTCCTGGAAGGAGGCACGGAGTTAGATGATGACACGGCTAACACCTTGGCGTCTTTTCTGCTTGCCGACTTCGATCTGGGGGGAACATCTCTTCCGACTACAACATTTACCATAGTGAAACCGCACTCATTGTCCTCCTCGGGTTCCTGTCTCTGCCTCACAACGCGGCTTTTGTCATCCCCGGCGCGGTCACGATCGCTCCCTTATGAGGTGGGAAAATTCAGCCAACTTACCTTCCCGGATCACCTGCTCCAGAGCGTCTTTTATATCAAACAATCTTGGGTCTTGTGGCCGAAGCCCTTGTGGTAGTCGCAATAGAGGTTTTTGTTCCCTTCAGTTCTGTCCTTGAGTTGTTGGGACTTCGACAGGATGCCCTTGTCGGCTATTTGCTGGTAGACCTCGACGATCGGGGTTGTCAGAGGGGTGTAGTTTGTAAACTTTCCTACCCGGGGAAACGGCTTGAAAGCTTTAGCTGGCCCTCCGTCCTTGGAGTGCTCCTTAGCCCTGTCACCGTTACCAGGATGACTAGCAGAGTTATACGCAGGCTACCGCTTGTTGGCTGGCACGACTTGGCTAACCTCTTCGTCATTGATATACTCCCTGACCACATTTTGGATCTCTTGCATCGTCCACACGGGTTTGGTGGTGAGGTGCTTCCTGAAATCCTCGTTCAGCAACCCGTTCGTCAAGTATAAACTGGCCACCGAGTCCGTGAGGGCGTCAATTTCCAAACATTCATCATTGAACCTATCCAGGTACTTTCTGGTCGGTTTCCTGTTTCTCTGTGTCACCCCAGCAAGTTGATTAGGTGCTTTACTTTGGCAATGCACATGGTGAACTGTGCCAAGAAGGCGCGACTGATGTCCGCAAAGGTGGTTACAGAGCCTTGCGGAAGAGCATTGAACCAGCGAATTACCGGTCCTGCTAAGGTCACGGGGAAGGCGCAACACCTTACTTCATCACCTACCCCTTCCAGGTTCATCCTGGCCTCGAAAGCTGTTAGATGTTCTTGGGGGTCTTGGGTCCCATCGTACCTCATGTCCGTTGGCTTATCGAAATGCTTCGTTAGCCAGACCTCGAGGATCAAATGATGGAAAGGGGTTGCCCCCATGATTACGGGTGGTCGCCTTCTCCTGGGTCTTTCTCTGCTGTCTTCTCGGTTTTCCACCACGGTATTTCTCGTCGGAGGTCGGGTGTATATTACGGGATCTCACCGTCTTCTCGGCACTTCCCTGCTTTCTCCTTGGCTCTCTGACTTCGATCGGGGGCTCGGGGTGCGTCTGGAGCGGCTCCTTCGGAGGCTTCTCCGTCTCCTTTGAGGAGACTGGGAACGCTCTTGCCTCGGAGCTGGTTGGTCGCGCTCTCTGCTAGCTACCTCCCGCTCCAGGTTTTTCACCCTGTGGCGCAACTCTTGTATTATTCTGACGCTGTCGCTACCTGTTCCTCCAAAGGGATGCCTCTCGTGGGAGCACGAAGGGGGCTCGGGTTTCCGCAGGGGGGATCTTGTGCGTTCGCGAGAGGAAGCCACAGAGGCTACCCTGCCGGTTCGGGGAACCATTTCCTCCCCTGGAGGTTCGCCTTCGTCGTCTGTCTCCACAAGACCCAACAGAAAGTCCATCTTGGCTGGTCCCCACAGATGGCGCCAATGTTCGGTTCTTTCGGTTCCGAACGGGTCGATGGAGCTCTGAAAGTGGAGTGATAGGAACCAGCCTTGGTACGGGTCCAAAAAAGCGGTGTTGAGGTTTCACGATCTCCCGAGCTGCTGCGATGAGAGGAGGGGGCGCCACCTACAATGATACTCCGATGCTCAAGTCAGAAGAGGATATAGATGGCCGCGGGAGTGAGGTGGTAATGACGTACCTCGGGGGAAGGGGTAGGACCCTCCCATATATACCCTGTCAGAGGTGGGCCCCGCAAGGACAGACCCACCTTCCTCGAAGTTTTCCTGCACAACTGTTGTGTGGTGAGCTGGGGGATAGGTGTCAGGGTCGGTTTCCCGGCCCAGGTTCGACGCCCATTGATCCGGCCGCCCGGGTCGGGTTATACTGAACACCAGCTAGGTTGGGCCGTAACAAAATTTTTTTCCAAAACAAGTAATATGGCATCGATTTTGGACTATTTGAGTGTCAAAACTAAAACGGTATTATTTTATAAGTTCCATCATAATATTTAATTGTTCATGTCAGTACTCTATTAATGTTTGTAGGGATAGC
>NC_029791.2:15894917-15897117 GCF_000816755.2 Arachis ipaensis | reverse complement strand
GGTCATTGCTCCCTTTTCTATTATATCACTTCGTCACTAAATATTTGTGCACCAAAAATTATTTTAAAGTCTAACATGAATCACATTTATAAAGTTTGACATTTAAATAAAGATAATTAAAAATTTAAGATTAAATTGTGACTTATATGTAAGTTTAGCAATCAAATTAAATATTATTCCTTATATTAACATGTGATGTAATACTTAATAGCCTATATCAATACAAGAGTCAATTAAAACAAATTGATTATAGGATAACAATATCAATAATCAAATTAATTATTGTTAAATTTCTAGGAGAATAGTAGAATATGAAGATATATTATATGTGAAGTTGATGTGTTGAAGTTGTTGTCACAGATACAAGAGTTACTCTGTTTACAGGGATATTTTTTTTTTAATCAAAGATAGGAGACTCGAACCCGCAACCTCTTAAATGAGTATGGGGAGACTATGCCATTTGAGCTATAATTCATTGGCTGTTTACAGGGATATTACTAACTAACCTCATAAATATTTTATCTATTAACTACTAGTCATTACTAACTTAACTCTCAACTACTAACAACACTAGTAATATTTTAGTAAGAGACTCTTATTAAAATTTTGGATAATCTCCAATTTAAATAAATTTTGATGAAATGGTTGAGAAAGAGGCGTACAGTGATAGAATACAGTGACTGAATTTGTTTATCCTGTTACACCGACTTCAATATCTTTAGAAACAGTGTTCTATCTTTTTGGACGCAATTTGAGGACGGCACGTTCCCTTTAGTCTAGGGTCTTTGGTTCTGAACGACCGGAGACTATAGTTCCTAGTTTCTTGGATCAAAGAATCGATCTTACCTCGAGAACGATTGCCGTCCTTTGTTAGTAAATTGTACCAAATAACATGTCCATAATGAGTTTTTGAATAATATAATTTCCACAATTATTTAATCCCGTTATATAAAATAAATTAAATAAAAAATTAACTATAAAATTAAAAGAGAGCTATAAGTATTAAACTCTGATTCTGAAATTGAGAACCTTAGATAACTTACCTAATATCTAGTTTAGTTGATTCCTTAAGTTTAATTCTGAGAGTTGGAGTTCTAGGAATGCCTCTGGCTTTCCTGGGACCTTATACATTATGTACGTTGGCACCTTTACGATACTGAGAACTTCTGGTTCTCATTCCATACATATATTGTTGTTTTTAGATGCAGGATGTGAGGCATTGCATTGAGTATTCTGGAGACTCTTGGAAGCGAAGAACTATCTTGGGACTCAGTGTTTGTATTTTGTTTATGTTTATATATGTATATAGATTCTCCACCTTGTATATACTATGTTTTGACCTTCTTAGAGGCTGACTTGGAGAAATAGGTATTTTGTCGTATATTTTGGGTTACTCTTGGCATTATTTATATATGTATATGTATACTCTGGTCAGCCTTAGTTTCGCAGGTCGAGTTTGGAGCTTGTTATCTGTATTTTGGAATTATGATCCATATATATGTTTTTAACCTTCCTTTCGATCTTGCTTATCTTTCATGAGTGATGCACCTTTTTGTTGGTGTTTTCTTTAACTTTTTCTTTCAAGGCTCATAGTTAATTTCTTTCGATTATATTTTATATGTATTTTTACTTTTAGAAGTTGGTGGACGAAATTGTGATCACATTAATGTAGTACTCTTTGTTATTGTATGGAATCATTATTATGGCTCTTTACTATGTGTGGACACAACTCCGTACAACTAACCAGCAAGTGCACTGGGTCGTCCAAGTAATACCTTACGTGAGTAAGGGTCGAATCCCACGGAGATTGTTGGTATGGAGCAAGCTATGGTCACCTTGAAAATCTCAGTCAGGCAGATATAAAGTGATAATGGAGTTTTCAAATATTATATAATAGAATAGGGATAGAGATACTTATGTAATTCATTGGTGAGAATTTCAGATAAGAGAATGGAGATGCTTTTCGTTCCTCTGAACCTCTGCTTTCCTGCTATCTTCATCCAATCAGTCTTACTCCTTTCCATGGCTGGCTTTATGTGATACATCACCACTGTCAATGGCTACTTTCGGTCATCTCTCGGGAAAATGATCCAATGCCCTGTCACGGCACGGCTAATCGTCTGGAGGCATCACCCTTGTCAATGGCTTCATCTTATCCTCTCAGTGAATAATATGCTCACGCACCCTGTCACGGCACGGC
>NC_029791.2:15893233-15894283 GCF_000816755.2 Arachis ipaensis | reverse complement strand
TTATATTTTTTTATTAATTATCTATTTAAAAAATAATTTTAGATAAATAATTTTGAATATTCCTTAAATTATTTGTCGAAAAGATCGAAAAGATTGGACGAAGGGATTCTTCCTACTATCAAACACTTTAAAGAAGAAAACTCGACATACTTCTGTTACAAAGATTATGACAATGCAAGAGCATTCACACTTTATATGAGAATGAGACAAGAGAACTCAAAAGGNTTATATTTTTTTATTAATTATCTATTTAAAAAATAATTTTAGATAAATAATTTTGAATATTCCTTAAATTATTTTAAATTGTCGTCGAAAAGATTGGACGAAGGGATTCTTCCTACTATCAAACACTTTAAAGAAGAAAACTCGACATACTTCTGTTACAAAGATTATGACAATGCAAGAGCATTCACACTTTATATGAGAATGAGACAAGAGATTACATAGGACTCAAAAGGACTTCTCACGGATTTGTAGTAGGATTGGTGAATCTTTATCATTCAAACCATATTCATGGTAATGTTACTAGTTACAATTCAGTAACAAGTAACTGCATCAAAGGTCCAGTGAACTCAGAAAAAGAGTACTAAAGAGTACTAATAATAATAATAATAATAATAATAATAATAATAATAATAATAATAATAATAATAATAATAATAATAATAATAATAATAATAATAATAATAATAATAATAATAATAATAATAATAAACATATTTAAAAAGATAATATTATAATTAAATGTTATATTTTTATAGTAATTATCTATCTAAAAAATAATTTTAGATAAATAATTTTGCATATTTTATTACAAGAATTATGATAAGAACATTCACACTTTACATAAAAATGAGAAAAGAGATTACGTAGGATTCAAAAAGACTTCTTGTGAATTTGTAGTAGGATTGATGATGAATTTTCACCATTCAAACCATACTCATGGTAATGTTATTGGTTACAGGCAATAGATATTTGGGCGAAAACATTGAATCAAAGGTCCAAGTGAACTTAGAAAAAGAATACTAAAAATTACTAATAATAATAATA
>NC_029791.2:15891742-15892972 GCF_000816755.2 Arachis ipaensis | reverse complement strand
TAAATTATTTTGAATTTTAAATAAAATTGAACTCCAAATAATTATCTATTTAAAATTACTTGAGGTTCAATCTTATTTAAAATGTAAAATTACTTGAGGTTCAACTTTAATTGAGGTTTAAAATTATACAAAATAACTTAGATTTTTTTTTTGGTTATATAAACAAGATTAATTTCAAATTTCAATTAATTAAGAAAGCTTCTAGACTCACATAGGCACTTTAAAAATTCCAATGGCAACATACATAGAAATAAAAATTAATAATATATAAATTTGCAAAAAACAGAGATTCCATATCCACTTTTTCACTTTTAAATTTCATTTTGGTAAATTACAATAAATTCAATCCCATTTTAAAATTAATTTGTGTAGATAATCATTATAAATTAAATTTTTTTTTACAAAACTCATAAATTTGTAAATTTTATTATATCTATTATTTATTATATATCTTTAATTTTATAATTAAAATATATTATATGTCATTTTTTTATTACAATTGAAATTAAATATTTTCGTTCAAAATTAAAGAATTATTTCCCTTTCTTATTAATTTTACAATCAAAATGTGTCACATATCACTCCCTCGTTGCAATTGAAAATTTGAAATAAAATATTTCTTTCCAAAATTAAAGAGTTCTCATTTCTTCCCTCTTTTTTTTTTTCTATTTCTCTCATTCCTTTAACCACTCTATCTATTTTATATATCATTATCAATATCAATGACTAATTACTAATTTGACAATCAAAATGTGCAACATGACATTCTTTAATTGCATTAAAATTAAAATTGAAATATTAAATTGAAATTGAAATATACCTATATTATGTATCATATATTACTATCTAATTTAATAATCAAATGTGTCACATGAAACTCTCTTATTAAAATTAAGAGAAAATATTATTTTTCAAAATTAATAAACTTCCTCATAAATTCTCTCATCTACCTTTCTCCATTTTTCTATTTCTCTACTATTTTTATTCTATATATAATTTATATTTTATATTAACAATTTGACAAATCAAAATATGTCATTCGATATTTTTTTACAATTAAAAAAAAATTTTTCTTCCAAAATTAACAAACTCTCACTCTTACTCTCATTCTTCACCTTTATCTTTCTCTCTCTTTTCTCTCATTCTCTATTTTTCTATCTTTCTATTCTACAAAAAAATAAAATTCACAAAATAATATAATTCAAATAAAAAATATTATTACTATATACA
>NC_029791.2:15870304-15883746 GCF_000816755.2 Arachis ipaensis | reverse complement strand
ACATAAATTTTTTAATTCTTTTATTAGTTTTAAATTTTTACCGCTTATTTTTCTAATCTATATTTTTATTTCTTTTCTTTTAAATATTTATTACATATAATTTGGAGAGAATACTAATGTTATAATTAAAAGTTAGAATCAAGATTCAATTGTTTTAAAAAAATTAATTTTGAGTTAATTTTATAACTATCAATATAATTTTTTTATGCAAATATCTAATTATATTTTTATATACATAGAGAAAAAATATTATTTTTAAATAGCAAGTATAAAAATTAATTATTCTATTTGTGCAACAAACTTAACACCTAATTAAATGTAAAAGTATACATATTAATTGTTTTAAATTTTAGATAACAAATGTTAAAATTAATTATTAATAAAAAATAGACTTTTTCATATAAAAATAATAACTAAAAAATAATTTTGTGCAGTGCGCAGAGAAAGAAGGAAGACGCGTGTGTGGCAAACCGGCATTCTGGTCATGACGAAAAGGAGAAATAAGGCTACTTCTCTAGTTCTGTGTTTGAAAGTGAAACAACCAGGGAGGAGCAGGAAGAAAAAGAAGAGAGAAGAAAGGAGACGTCGGGACGCTGCGACGACACCGGCAGTGGATTGAACAAATAGATAAAGAGAGGAAGAAAATGTATAGAGAGGAGGTGGTTCTTAATAGAGGAAGAAGGAGAAAGGGATAAAGAAGAAGAGAAAAAGAAGAAGAGAAAAAGAAGAAGAGGAGATGGTTACAACAAACTTTATGTCGGAGACGCCGCGACGACCGGCTGTGGATTGAATAGATAGATAAAAAGAGGGAGAAAAGGTGGAGGTAGTTTTTGATAGAGGAATAGAGTTAGTAAAAAAGCCATATTTATTTTTGGAGATGATGGCCATAGAAAAAGATCGACACCAAAAGTGATAGTTACTGCCAGTAAAAACAGAAGTGATAAGGATAGAGGAGTTGGATTTTCACTAAGATGAATATAGAAAGGGCTATTGGGATCTTGTGCTACGTTAGAAGATGATTTTGCCATTAGAAAGGAAGAAGACAATGAGGATTGATTATTTAGGTTCATTGTGATTTTTTACCGAAAAACTAAGGAGGATACTATGACTCTGATACCATGTTAAATTTCTAGGAGAAGAGCAGAATATGAAGATATATTATATGTGAAGTTGATGTGTTGAGGTTGTTCTCACCGATACAAGAGTCACTATTTATAGGGATATTACCAACTAATCTCATAAATATTTCATCTACTAACTATTAGTCATTACTAACTTAACTCTCAATTACTAACAACACTAATAATATTTTAATATGTCGCGCAAACCGGTGGATGGAAGAGGTCAATAATTCCCAACTTTGATAAATTTTGATGAGATGTGGCTGATTTTAGTACCTAAATAGTTAAATAGTATTTTTGTTATTTGTATTAGGTTTAATATTTTGAGTTGATAAAATTAGTTTATTTGTTATTGAATAGAGTTTTAACATTTTCACCAAAAAAAACTAGAAAAGAATATAAATAACATTTTGTTTTCTCAAACTGTAGAATTATCTTGATATGGGAATAAGAAAAGCACACCACCCTGTATTTCATTTTGAAGAATCTATACTTTCTCTAGCGCCTTCAAGAAGATTCTTATCTTAATTTGCATGTAAAACTTCTCTGTTCCAAAACCATTAGCTGAGCCGCCAAATTAACACACAACACAACCCTGCTCTCTCTATATATTCATAAGAAGGATCACAACCTTTGAAGCAGCAAGTAAATTGAGTTAGAGAGTATATAATAATGGCAAAGGCATCATCAAGAACCGTTGGAATAGCTATGGATTTCTCTCCAACAAGCAAGTTAGCACTCAAATGGGCTGTTCATAATCTCATCAACAGAGATGATCGAATCATTTTGATCAATGTTCAGCCTCCACAAGCTGATCACACCAGAAAGGATCTCTTTCAGGACACTGGTTCGCGTAAGTAGTAATCACTAATTACTTCTCCTTTTTCGCTTCCAAAAGATTAAGTTAATTCGACCAAACTATCTAAAATAGATAGTTCGTTAGATAGTTATGTCGAATTAATCCAATCTTTTATAAATATCAAATTAGTTTATAATTTTCGTGGTTATAATTGTCCATATTTGAATATTTGATAATATATATAAGAGTAAAGTGATAAATACATTCTTAAAATATTTTACTCTATATATAATATATTACATAATTTAGGGTCACATTTTTGTGTGATTTTGTTGTTTTTTACTTTTAGCTTTGGTGCCTCTGGAGGAATTCAGGGAGATGAATTTCACAAAGCAGTATGGGATTGCTAGGGATCCTGAAGTCATAGATATCCTTGACACTCTCTCAAGGACCAAAGGGGTATATATATTTATCTAGCAACACTTTATATAGTATGGTAATTAAATCACTAGTTTATTAATTTTGGTTTTGCTGAAACAGGCAAAGGCAATGTTTAAGGTGTACTGGGGAGATCCAAGGGAGAAGTTGTGCAATGCTGTGGAAGATCTTCAGCTCAATTCTTTGGTTATTGGAAGCAGGGGTTTAGGTCCCATTAAGAGGTATAGTAACATAAGCATCCCTAAATTCTCCCCAAACTTTGTCTTTTCTCAAAAGAAGAAAAATTGGATCATTATTTTTTGGTACTTTATATCAATACTTGGACTATATCATTCTTAAATTTTTGTGAGATATATATTCTAATCGACTATGATCTGTGTATATCAAAATTAGCTACCAAAGTCAGCTATCAATATAAAATATATACTAGAATATAAATATATATTAAAAATAAATTAAACCACATATATATTTATACACAAATATATTAGTAGCTAATTTTGGTATACGAATAGTATTTTTATATTCTAATACTAAATTTTGAAACTTACAAATAAATCAAGTTTTGATAAAAAAAAATTGTCTAATCACTCTTAAATTAAAATAATAAAATTTAAATATAAAAAAATTAATAATAATTCATATTTTACTTTATTATTAGTTTATTAAATTTTTTATTTTTAAAGATTAAAAAAGAATTTTAGAAAATATATTTTTCACTAAATCTGTCTTTTATATTTTTGCTTTTTTCCACTATTTTTAATATTCTGAAATATAACTTAAGCTCTTGTATTTTCTTATTGAATTGTGTCCGTTGTGCATCTAATCCTATTTTTGTTGTTAAATACCATATATCTAGAAATTGAATTACTATACAATCAATTGGAGATTCAATTAAAGTGCTAAATTGTTATGTTTCAGGGTGTTGATGGGCAGTGTAAGCAAGTATGTGGTGACAAATGCTTCTTGCCCTGTCACGGTGGTTAAGGGCAACCAATCTTCAAATTCTAGGCATTAATCAAACTGTGATTAACATAGTTTGCGTGTTTCTGAAGAAAATCCACAAGTTTGATTAATAAAAGGTGCACGTGTTCAGCCTCATAATTGAATCATAATTAAGTGTGATGCACCCTTTGAATAATCATTGCTATTTTGGTTTTTTGTACTTAAAGTAGAATTTTCTGTACTTTAGCTTTCATTACTGTATCCTTATACGCCTCTCTTGTAATTTTAAGTACGTAGTTATCAGTTGTGTGTCATTTTACATTCAAATAAACTAGATTCATAAGAGGTAGATTCATTTGTCATTTTAATCAATCATTTTCTTTATATAATATAAAAGTTCACAAAAATTTGCAATCAAAGAAAGGTAGAATCATAAGCTTGTATTGCAATGTCACAACTACCAGGGTATGAGAATTATAGAAAAATATAAAATATTAAAATGATAAATTCTAATAATTTATTATGTTTTCATCAGAAGTATATATAATTCCTCAATTCTAATTTTTTCCGAACTTATTTCTTGTTTTATCATTGATATTTCACACATAATCAGTAATCATCATCTCTCCTTTTTGTTATTGCCATTGAGAATTCGGTACAATCTATTTTCAATCAATCATGTAATCTTTTTTCGTAAGTCATAGACACAAAATTATTGTTAGAGTAAATACCTATGTTGTTTCACTATATTTTTTTTATGGATATCCAATTCAATAAGTCAAAGACTAATTTGCTGCAGGTCTTAGTTCTATTTAAAATATGCTGCAAGCGAATAAATTGCTGCATATATAAAATAAGATTTAAATCACTAATATTTATTTAAGCGGACGAATAAATTAACTATTTGATCAACCAAAATTGATTTTTTGTTCCACTATTTTGATGGTTTGGTGCATGCTGATCTACAGACTCTTTGGAAGGCAGAAATTAAATATGTCTGGCCGAAATTTGAAAGCAAGCTCAATTCTTGATAGACAAGCTTTTCCTTGTTGAAATAAAGGGCCCAGGCCCAAAAGAACATAAAAAAATATAAATAATTAACAAATAAACCCGACAAAAAAAATAACAAATGCCCAAATTACTCATGTCCAAAATAAATATCTAGTTACTAGTTGGCTATCAACTTATGCGGCCAAGAGGCAGAGTCTTCATCTTCATTGAGGGTTTGTCACTAAGCAGCTCCTCCTAAGTTTAGTTCCGCCATTTTCTTTTTTTACAAAAACTTGAAAGAGTTGAATTTCATGAATAAAAAGGTGCACAAGAGTAACACCAATCATGTAAAAAAAAAAAAAGGTAAGAGTAATATCAACAACATGTACAAGGTGTTATCTGTACCTAACGAAGGAGAGGATTGGGAAACCGCTTGGACTAGCGATTGGATCGTGCAAACTTTTGAAATGACAGAATAGTATCTGCAATAACACTCTAATACCTAAATCAGAAAATTAGAGAGATAAAAATTAGGATTTTAGGGTGAAGTTGTTCATATTTCAAAGGATAATTATGTTTCTTTTTATATGTGTGTTTGGATATTTATTTTTAGGAGATACCTTTTTGAGTTTAAAGATTTTGGTATTGAAAGAAATTATTTAAAACACAATACAAATATTATTGGCATACCAAAAATCAGTAATTATATATTTTGTATTCTAACATGCATTCTATATGAACAATTGGTCACAATCTCTAACTATACCAAAAAAATTATCTACCTCTAACTTACAATTCTCTTCCAATTGCATGATCCTGACTACCTAGATTCATTTTTGAGCAGATTTGCAAACTCTCCCAATGCTTGGTTGTATAGTTAAATTTAATTAAATTCACAGTGCAGTCCATGAAATTACTAACATTGATTTAATATGATGGTTATTATTTAATCAAGAATAGAATTAGTAATATTAAACTGTCTCTTTCCTCTCCGTTTAGAACAGCCTTTCTATATAATTTATAATCTAATCAGCACTTCAGATGTTGGTAAAAGTGGATTAGTTCAAATCCAAATATAGAATTAATAACAATTATTTATAAAAAGTAGAGATTAGTAATATAAAATTAATTTATATTCATTAATAAATCAATATCTCATTGGGCCTACCCTTATTATATTCAAATACTATATAATTTGTTTAAGATCTTATGATGAAAATGATTTTGAAAAAAAGTATTATTATCAATGTTTTTGGTCATTCATTATGGACTACCTGGTTCATTTTTAATGTGTTTGGTGTACATTGACCGGAACATACAACAAACGCAACTAGTTCAAGTTCAGCTGAGAACCAAAGAAAGAAAAGTGAAAGCAATATTATATAACTTTTATGAGGATAGCTAATTTGGCTTTATTATTTCATTTATGGTTGGGTGAGATCTCGTCATCTTGATAACACTTTTTTTTTTAGATTAATTAACCAAAAGTGGTTGGAGCGATTATTGTTGGTGGATATTAATTATTAGGATTAGTAACTTAGTATGTGTGGACATGCATGAGACTCGGTGTCTATGAGTCTGATGATCTTTAATAATTTATCATTTAATCACAACTTGTTAGTCAAATATAAAATATCAAACACTGCTGAATTAAATTTTATTAAAAATTAAATTTTAGTCTAAATTAAATTAAATTTTAATGTTTAAAATAAATTAATAAAATTATAAAATTAAAGACATGTATGATGGGGCCATAACTAGTGTGAAGATTTAAGGCGGTGCGATAGAGGAATTTTCTATTGGTATAGGATTACACCAGGGATCATCCTTAAGTCCATATCTTTTCACATTAGTCTTAGAAGTACTCACAGAACACATCCAAAAGCCTGTGCCATGGTGCATGCTTTTTGCCGATGATATCGTCCTTATGGGAGAGTTAAAGGAAGACCTAAATAAGAAGTTGGAGTTATGGAGAGAAACTCTAGAAGTGTATGGTCTGCGCATAAGCCGTAACAAGACGGAATATATGGAATGTAAGTTCAGTCTAAGAAGGAAAAACCCCAATATAGAGGTGAAGATTGGAGAAAACATCCTACGAAAAGTTAAAAGTTTTAAGTATCTTGAGTGCATCATACAGGATAATGGGGAGATTGAATAGGATGTAAATCATAGGATCCAAGCAGGTTGGTCAAAATGGCGGAGTGCATCTGGTTTTATATGCGACAAAAAAGTGCCTTTAAAACTTAAAGGTAAATTCTATCGCACCGCTATAAGACCGGCTATGTTGTATGGTACGGAGTGTTGGGCGGCTAAAGGGGAGCACGAACATAAGCTGAGTGTGGCAGAGATGAAGATGTTGAGATGGATGAGTGGTACGCGATTGGATAAAATAAGGAATGAAGATATAAGAGAGAGAGTTGGAGTAGCACCCATTGTAGAAAAGATTGTTGAATCGCGTCTCAGGTGGTTTGGACATGTGAAAAGAAGACCGATAGAACATCCAGTCAGGAGGGTGGATGAGATGAAAGATGGACAAATGGCGAAAGACAGAGGAAGACTTATTATTAATTAAAAAATTAAATAGTTTTTTATGGTTGATTCTAACAACAAACCAATCACAAATACAAACATAAATTATTAATAATCAACTTGTTGAATGGTATAATGATATAATCAGTAAAAAAAATATTAGTTATTAACCATAAATTATAACAATTAATTCATGTTATTAAAATAGAATAAAATTATGTCACTTTTTATTAGTGTGATGATTGACACAACTTTATTTAAAATGTTCAGAGGTATTGACAAACGTTTGACATTATTAATTTAAGTTAAACATATAAAATATATACGTGTGGATATTTTTTTAGGGGCAATTTACTTAAATAAATAGAATAGAGAAAACGTTTACCTAAATGTGCAAAACTGGTTTTTGTTACCTGCATGTGCAAAAAGTCATTTCTATGTAATCCATGGCAACCCACCACGGTTTCAAAACGTGCATAAACCGTGGCAGGTCCCAGCGGATTATGGCCAAAAGATATAGAGTGTAAACCGTGGTAGGTCACCACGGTTTACTAAGGAGAGATGGCGTGCATAAACCGTGGAGAGTCACCACGGTTTATGAAGAAACTTGTTTGCACATAAAACCTTGTGGGTCACCACGGTTTATGTGTGGTAAATAATGGCCAAAAAACCTTGTTAATTTTATGTATTATTGACTAATATATACTATAAAATTTTTATGTTCTCTTTATGTATTATTGACTAATATATACTATAAAATTTTTACATGTATTATCAATTATTTTTTCATTATGTTTATCCCTATTTTTCATTTTACACTATATTTAAATATTTATTATACTATAAAAAATATTAATGAACATAATAAAATAATTACTTATTAATATTTTTTAGAGTACTCATTAATATTCTTATAATATAATAAATATTTTTTATTTTAAATTTAACAAATACTAATGTATCAATATACACTTATATGTGAATTTATTAAATCTATATAAAAGATTTAATCAATAAGCATGTTAATGAATATTAATATACCAATATTAACAAGTAATTATTTTATTGTACTCGTTAATATGTTATAGTGTAATGAATCTTTATTTTATAAATGAAAAAATAAAGATGAATATAATGAGAGAGGTCACCTTAAGCTTAAACGAACTTTTGAGTAGTTTTTATAAGTTCGCCTAAGATTTTGAAAACTTCGTAAAAACTCAAAATAAAAAATAAAAACACAGATTCCAAACATTAATGTTAGTGTAATTTATTTTTAAAAATATTTTTTATTTTATAATAGAAAAAAATCCAAAAATTTTATGGTGTTTATTATTGGAGTCTAATTTTTTTCTAATTTATTTTACATAACAAATTTTAAATATTTTAAATTTATTAAATTTCATAATTTTAAATTAAATATTAATTTTTTATTTTTTAGTAAATAGACATCAATTTTTTAAGCACTATAAAAATCATTTTCTTAGTATTATCTGATTTTTTTTCTATTGTATTCTTTCTATTATAAAAAGCTGTTGTTGATAAGACATAATTTAAGATTCTACTCATAAATTTATTGTGCTAATAAATTCATTTTCTATTGGACATAAAATTAACAAGGTTTTCTGGCCATTATTTACCACACATAAACAGTGGTGACCCACAAGGTTTTATGTGCAAACAAGTTTCTTCATAAACCGTGGTGACTCTCCACGGTTTATGCACGCCATCTCTTCTTAGTAAACCGTGGTGACCTACCACGGTTTACACTCTATATCTTTTGGCCATAATCCGGTGGGACCTGCCACGGTTTATGCACGTTTTGAAACCGTGGTGGGTTGCCACGGATTACATAGAAATGACTTTTTGCACATGTAGGTAACAAGAACCAGTTTTGCACATTTGGGTAAACATTTTCTCTATTCTATTTATTTAAGTAACTTGCCCTTTTTTTAGATTTATATAGTAGACCTTTAAAAAAAATTAGTATATATTATAGTAAGGGACTTGAAGAATGGGAAGGAAAGAGAATAGAGGTGGTGAGAGAGAAGAGAGTGTGTGTTGAAAGATGAGAGACGTCAGAAAAAGCGGATGAGAAAAGTTAAAGAAAAAGTAATTAGATTATAAGGACATTTTAGATATTTTATATTTTAAGTGAAATTCTAATAGAATGAAATTCCAAATCGAACCTATTTGGATTGAAATTAATTTAAAAAAATAAAATTAAATTGAATTCCATCTAAACTAATTTAATTATCTTTGTTTCAAATAATAGAATTAAATTTATTTCTCATAAAAATTGAATTCTAAATGATTTTCAAATACATGTTAATGTTGATGATGATAAACAAAAATCTCATTCATCAATCAACCAGAATACACTATAATGTAATTCGAATCAACTAAATTCGAATTATATTTCTTCATAATTCGAATCAACCTAGATCGAATTATGACCAACCCAAGTGTACAAGTAGTTCGAATCAAGTAGGGTCGAATTAGACAATCATAATTCAAATTTAGTCAATTCGAATCACATGCATCACGTGACAAGGGGAAGTATTGATTCGAATTACTTCCTTTTCGTAACAAATTCTAATAAATATTTTTTAATGAATTTATTTAAATTATACTACAAAAAATATTTTATTCTATGCAAAATAATTTTTAAAAAATGGCTTAAAAATATTTTTTAAATTATTTTGCATATAATAAAATATTTTTTTGTGGTATAATTTAAATAAATTTATTAAAAAATATTCATGAGCTATCAAGAATGGGCAGAAGAGTATTGTATAAAATTCGAATTGCTCACCGTATAATTTGAATAAGGCTTGGTTTGATAAAACTTTTACTTTTTAAGAGTAGCTTATGAAAACTGGCTCAGGATTCGGTGGTCGAAGAACCTTTGGACCACTTAGTGGTGCAAGTAGAAAACATGTTTTTGGAGTTTTTTTATCAATTGCTACGTAGTCCTTGAACTAATTTTAATTACAAATCAATTCCATATATTTTATTTAATTATAAAAATAGTTTTTTATTTATAAATTATTATTTTATCAATTATCTATTATATTTATTAACAATCAAATACAAAAATAACAACCAATTATATCCTCCATTCATCCTAATAATTCCAATTGATTAAAAAATTAACTTTGATCTCGTTACGTTCG
Source organism: Arachis ipaensis (assembly GCF_000816755.2). Classification (NCBI taxonomy): domain Eukaryota; kingdom Viridiplantae; phylum Streptophyta; class Magnoliopsida; order Fabales; family Fabaceae; genus Arachis; species Arachis ipaensis. The sequence goes on along the minus strand of NC_029791.2, from coordinate 15,873,751 downwards.
TCCATGGCTTCCAAATCGTGTTTCCTTGAAATTCGATCGATTGGTTTACACTATATCACAAAACAATCGATTGAAAGTTGTAAGGTAGAATGGTAAAAAGCTTAAACCAATCGATTGTTTATACTTTCCAATCGAATGAATGCCTTAAAACAATCGATTGTTGTTGTTACTCAATTGATTGAATTCACGAAAACAACATGGATTTGCCAAATACAATCGATTGGAAAGTGATGACATTGAAGTTTTAGCCAAATTCAATCGATTGGTAATGTAATCCAATCGATTGGAAGGTGATGAAGTTGAATGTTTTGCCAATTTCAATCGATTGGTAATGGAATATCCATCTACTCAATCAATTGGTAATGTTCTCATTTTTCAGAATTTTGTAGGATTTTGCACAATTTATTCTATTCAACTTTCATAAATCACAAATAGGTTGTACAAATCCTCATTAATCCAATTTTTTTTTTCAATCACCATGATCAAGATCTTATTATCTTCTTGCACCAATATCAATGTATTAACATAAGAACAATTTTTATCACTTAACTTAAATCATTGATCCTGTAGTTTGGTCTAGTTTTTTTTTTGGTGACTAAATAGAAAAAAAAAAGAAAAAAAAGAGACAAAACCAAATTAATTGGCTAGGGTCATATCTAAATCTATTAGATGTTGAAGCTCACTCCATGGTTGGCTCCAATTCGAGTGAATGTCCTCGACAGAAGCAGTTGCTTTAGCCATACAATCTGCAACACTATTTGCAGTCCTCTGAATTAAAAGAATAGAGACTCTCCAATTCCAATTCATAACCTCCTGTATATGCTTTGCCAAATCCCATTCCGGAATATCCTCACCAAGCATTCTTTGGTTTACCAAGAAAAGAGCTTCTAAACAGTCTGTTTCACAAATAACCTCACGAAATCTACTCTCCCAAGCAAGAAGTAAGCCTCTCCAAATTGCATACAATTCAGCAAAAAGAACACTGCACACTTCGACTTTCCCAGTGCAACCTTTCAACCAACATCCATCAGGATTACGAATGATACAACCAAAACCAGCATAGCCAGAAGGAGGAAACCAACTAGCATCACAATTCAATTTAACAGAATAAACTGGAGGTGGAACCCAATGCAAACAAAGTGAAGGAGGAGACAGAGATTGATGCATAGCAAAAATAGTGTGAAACTCCCTTACTGAACTACGAATCAAACTCACCACTTTACTATTTTTGATGCATAGCAAAAATAGTGTGAAACTCCCTTACTGAACTACGAATCAAACTCACCACTTTACTAGCACTTCTATTTTTATAATTAAATAAAATATATGGGGTTAATTTGTAATTAAAATTAGTTCAAGGACTACGTAGCAATTGATAAAAAAACTCCAAAAACATGTTTTCTACTTGGACCACTAAGTGGTCCAAAGGTTCCTGGACCACCGAATCCTGATGAAAGCTGTCTTTTAAAAGACGACTTCTTAAAAGCTACAGCACTTGCATTTGGTAAAATCACATTAAAAATAACTTTTAATAAGTACAAGTACTGTAATTGTGTTTGGTAAAACAGCCTTTAAAAATTAAAAAAATTATAATAAACATATCTATAACGAAGAATAATATTTCTTTTCAAATTTTAGAGACCAATAATTTAAATATTTATTTGATTTACTCTCTATATTAATATAAATAGAGTTATCATTAGTCAATGATAAAACTTGTACTGATGCGTCTATTACTCATTTATATACATTGACTCACTTATACAAATCACAAAAAATGAGACACATATCTCAAGTAAAATTATATGAAGATTGTGTTAGAATTTGTGAAGGTTAGGTTGAGAAATTAGAAATATATGACGATTCCAATAACAATATAATGACAGGAAATATGTGTGAAAAATAAATAAAATAATTTTTTTAATTTCTAAATTATTATTAACTATGTAGAGTACTTTATTTAAAATTTGAGTACATGCATGTATTTACAAATTTTTATAGTACTCCTAACATTTTTTAAGCCATTTTTTAAAATTGTTTTGCATAGAATAAAATATTTTTTGTAGTATAATTTAAATAAATTCATTAAAAAATTTTATTAAAAAATATTTATGAGCTATTAAAAATGGACAAAAGTGTATTGTATAGAATTCGAATTGATAGCTCATTAATATTTTAAAGAAGTCTCGTAATTAAATATTTTGTTAGCTTTTTTTTAATGCATGAAATAAAATATATATTTTTTTATTTTTAAATTATTTTTTTAATAATTTTTTTTAATAAATTATTAATTTTTTTAATAAATCAGGGTGTAATTCGAATCAACCTGATTCGAATTACTGTATGTGTGTAATTCGAATCAGATTGATTCGAATTAGTGTGTGTGCGTGTGTGTATAATTCGAATCATATTGATTCGAATTATCATTAGTCAATAATAAAACTTGTACTGATACGTCTATTACCCATTTATATATATTGACTCACTTATACAAATCACAAAAAATGAGACACATATCTCAAGTAAAATTATATGAAGATTGTGTTAAAATTTGTGAAGGTTAGGTTGAGAAATTAGAAATATATGAGGATTCTAATGGCAATATAATGACAGGAAATATGTGTGGAAAAATAAATAAAATATATTTTTAATTATTTTGTATGGAATAAAATATTTTTTTTAATTTCTAAATTATTATTGACTATGTAGAAGACTTTATTTAAAATTTGAGTACATGCATGTATTTACCTAAATTTGTATGGAATTCGAATTGATAGCTCATTAATATTTTAAAGAAGTCTCGTAATTAAATATTTTGTTAGCTTTTTTTTAATGCATGAAATAAAATATATATTTTTTTATTTTTAAATTATTTTTTTAATAATTTTTTTTAATAAATTATTAATTTTTTTAATAAATCAGGGTGTAATTCGAATCAACCTGATTCGAATTACTGTATGTGTGTAATTCGAATCAGATTGATTCGAATTAGTGTGTGTGCGTGTGTGTATAATTCGAATCATATTGATTCGAATTATATGTAAATGGAGTTCGAATTGAGTAGATTCGAACTATATAAAAATGACTATTGATAGATTCATGAAGTAATTTTTCATTTGGCTTATTTGTGTAAATTTTTTTTTCTTGATTTAATATAGTGATTTGCCCTTTTTTTTTTTAATTATGTATTTTCAATCAGTTAATTATTGCTACCTTTTCATACTATACCGTATAAAAGAAATGAAAGGATTGAACCAGATACATGAATTATATATTAAAGAAAAATATTATATTACTAATTTACTTTTTTTAATATTTGAATCAAGACTACTAATTCTCCACTTTTTATTACTAAATTGTTGACCTTTGTATAAAACACTATATTGAGAATTTACAAGATCACCTATTTATATGACAGAAGTTGTTATAAAAAAATAAAATTATTTA
>NC_029791.2:15848234-15870236 GCF_000816755.2 Arachis ipaensis | reverse complement strand
CTTAATATCATATTTTTTAGTAATTATCTATCTAAAATTAATTTTATCTAATATTATTCAAACAATATTTATTTTATCAAAAATCAATTTTGATATGAAATTGCTAAACATAAATCATGTTAACACAAACTCACTTCTACCCAAAATTAATTTCATAAAATTACTTTTTATAAAATTACTTTGATTTAAATTTCAATTTGACAACCATCAATCCAAACTCACACTATATTGTATCACCAATATTTATTAGTCGTTTCGATTAGTCATTTGTGTTTGGCGTGATAGAAAAAATATCAATTCATCACTTCATCCCATATTACCCAATAAAAAAACCCATTCAATAATTTAAAAATTTAATTATTCTATACCTAGTAAATTAAACATCAACATATTTTAATCGTATCTAACTAAATCTATTCAAATCAAATTACTATTCGCATAAGAATTAAAATAAGAATCAAGTACGATTTTGGTGCCTAATGTATAGGGTTGAAAATTTTTTTCATCCCCAACTTGTTTTGAATACAAAATTCAACGTAATTTTAAAATCGTCAAGTTGTCAATGGCACCGAGCCCGAATCCACCGCCGAGACACCACAATCGTCGTCATCGCCATCATCGGCCTTTTCCTCCTCCTCCGCTAGCATCGCGTCAGTCCCGGACCAACCGCCTTCTTCAGATTTCTCGTCCCCAAAGGCCGTAGCAGGTAGGTCTAAGAAATCCGCATGGAACAAGCCTTCAAATGGCGTCGTATCTGAGGCTGATTCTGTGATGGGAAGATCGTGCTTTGCGTTGTTTGAATCCACCAAAGGACTCTCAAATTGGCAGCTGGATCATAGCTTTCAACAACTCAAGTTTGATTCCACCAAAGGACTCCCAAATTGGCAGCTGGATCATAGCTTTCAACAACTCAAGTTTGATTCTAATGTTGTTGTTGAATTTAAAATATTAGATTGTAATGTTCTTCTTAAATTTAAATACTGTGTTGTGTTTAGTTAATGGTTTTTTGTAGTTCTTTTTTCTCTGTTAATGGCTCTTATGTTTTTTTTTATGTTTTTTATACTTTTTATTAGGGGTAATTTACTCCAAAATTTTAAAAATTTAAGTCAAAAAGACGATTTTAAAATTACGATTTTATATACAAAAAATGTTGGAGACGAAAAAAATTTCAGCTTATATACTATAGACCAAAATCTTACTTAACTCTTAAAATAACCATCCGTATATCTACTAAAATGACCATCCAATTAAAAAATTAAAATAATCATTCGCATATTTACGAAAATAACCAAAAAATACAGTGTACCAGATAATAAACGACGAACTCATGCTGAACAAAAATCACAGACTGAAGACGTGAATGGAGGCCGAATACGACAAGCTCATAAGCAGTGACCGTTATGAGAGAGATGGACACTGGAGGAGGTGCAAAACAGCATCACTAATAGGATTGGAGGAGAACCTGGTGCGGCAGTGAGGGGAAGAAATCGATGCGTTAAAACATACAATATGTGAATATGTTACCGTACATAGGTGTTAGTTCTAATTTTTTTTTTAAATTTTAAAATCTGATAATAATTATTTAATTAATTAAAATTTTAAATTTTAATTTTAAATTTACCTTCCTTTTTAAATTGTTATTCACATGGTTCACTTTGTACATTGATTCCCTATTCTTTTCGTTCGATTAAAATTCCAAAGATTATTTGAATGCATACAATCAAATATGAAGGGCTATTTGGGAATTAAGCAATTAACTCCGTTGTTCTTGGACCCAAATTGAACCTTATAGTCCACCCAAATTGAGCATGGAGAATCACTGAAATCCAGCTACAGCCAATCAAATCTAAAACTGTTGCCACGTGTCCTGCCACACTGTCATATCCTCTCCATAATAGCAGCACACCCCACCTTCAAAAAATATCAAACCATTTCCAACTTTGGTTTAAATTTGTCCAAGCAACAAAGAAAAAGAATCAAGTCCACACTAAAAAAAAAAAAAAAAAAGAATGAAGGTTCCTCCAAGTAGCAGCTATACACTCCATATCATTTAACACAAACTAGAAGTTCAGAAACCTCATTCTTCCATAGCTAGACTCAAAGCTATTGCCACCTAATTCTAACCTGCTACCTAACATACCACAAATTTCTAATCAAGAGAGGTGTCTCTGTTCTCACAGCAAAATTGTATTCACTTGAAGATACTCAAAACAAATCAGGAAAAGCAAAAGGATTTCACAATAACCCAGAGCTAAACTTGACACTTTAATGCTCCTTCATCATGTTACTCAATAAATCAGCAAAGCAGTCACAATCCAAGCACATGTAAATCACAAAACAGTCAAACAAACACAAGTCAGCAACACATCACTAATCAACAATCACAAGACATTCAAAATCAATAATTAGTAAATTAAAATCACAATACAAAAACAGCAGCACAGAGCTTCGAAATAATCAATAATCAATAAACAGCAGCAGAACCAGAGTAAACCAACAATCAAATAATCGTTCAACAAAAATTAACAACACAACCAGTCAACCAGACCTTCGAAAGACAGAAACAGAGCGTAAAAAAACAAAAAAAAATGATGAACAAGTGAAGAACAAATGAACAATCGAGCACTGAGTTCATCACTAATCAGTCAGAAACAGTGCAATAATTGCCATCAAATAATCAAGAGTCACAATCTAGGTACAATTAAATCACAAAACAAAACAGTAAAAAACAACACACAAAATCAGTAATGAACCAGAGCTAATCACTAATCAATAAAGGCCAAGACCAGTATGCCGACAACAGAAGTAAAGGAGCAAATATAAGCTTTCATCTCAATTGGCTTTGTGTTCGGGAGACATGGGAAAAGGCTCGTTTCCGGCAGTGATCCTTATCGCAATCAATTATTCAACAATTATTATTACACAGAAAAAAAATAAATACCTAGGGCTAGAAGCTGGAAGCCTGGAAAAAAGCAGAGCTGGCGGGGACAGTGGCTGGCAAGACAGTGGCTGACGGGGTGGAAGTATGGAACAGAGCTGGCGCCGCGGGAAGTGGCTGCGCGACCGAAAGTGGCGCTGGCGGTGGTTTCGGTTTTCGAAGATCAACAGAGCAGGCTGCGCGATGGAAAGTGGCTGCGCGAATAGAGCTGGCTGACGTTGGCTGGACGGAAGTTGCGACAGCGACGGTGGCTGGACGGAAGTTGCGCCGGAAGCTCGAGGTCCAGCCGTCCAGGTGAGTGCTGCTTCGCGTTCTGGAGACTGGAGAGGAGAGGGTAATGGTTCAGCAACCAAAACGCAGCCGTTTTTGACAGAAATTTAAAAACCGGTCGGATCACGGTTCGGTTCGACCGACCGGTTTCCGACCGGTTCGGCGGTCCAATGACGATTTTAATTTGACGGTTTTCGTTTCTGTCTGAACCGTAATTAGTAACGGTTCACGGTTCGACCGACCAGTTCGAACTGGCTTTCAAAACCTTGCTTTTACCCTTTATAGACATCCATGAAAGCAATTCAAGTAATTTACGGAGAGATACTTTATTTTCTCTTGTATTAATAGAAATATTATATCAATAATATTTCTATAATTAAGTATAGATACCGTACTTAAAATAAGTACTCTTATGTATATTTATTATTAGGATAGAAAATTATGCATTCTAATTTATTAGATCATAAATGATGCTTTTTAAGATAGGAAAGATTTGATATAATTTCATATCAAAAGATATATATATACGTGTCATGACTAATGGAAAAACAGGTTAAAACAACTTATTTTTTACATGGTATCAGAGCATACTCTAAGGAACTAAGAAAATTTACTCGCCATATGACCTCAATGCGGGTGACCAGAGCTGTGAAAATATCACTTCGTACTCGGAGAAAATGGAATTCATTGATGGAACTCTCACGGAACCAGAACAAGGTACATCTGATCTTGAGGATTGGTGGACAGTCCAATCCATGATTGTATCATGGATCTTGAACACGATCGAACCAAGCCTACAGTCAACCGTTGCGTATGTTGAGAACATGCAAACACTGTGGGAAGATATCAAAGACGATTTTCCGCTGTGAACGGACCACGAATACACCAACTGAAGTCAGATTTGACGAGATGCAAGCAGGAAGGAATGACCATGACGGCGTATTATGGGAAATTGAAACTACTGTGAGATGAATTAGCACAGTGCGAGCAAATTCCCAAATGCACGTGTGGTGGATGTAAGTGCGGGATTGGATCTCAACTTGAGAAGCGAAGGGAAGAAGAGAGGGTTCACCAATTTTTGATGGACCTAGATGATGCGAGTTACGAAACGGTGCGGTCACATATCCTGGCAACAGATCCTTTGCCATCTCTGAATCGTGTGTACACAATGCTAGTCCAAGAGGAGAGAGTAAAGACTATGGCTAAGGCATCAGAAGAGAGAGGGTTGGTTGTAGGACTCGCGATGCAGGCAAGGAACAGGATGAAAGGACGAGGAGATCCTAGCCAAAATCAACAATATGCTCTAACCGTGGCAAAAGTGGGCATGATATTAAAAGATGCTTTCAGATTGTAGGGTATCCAGAATGGTGGGGCGATCGGCCAAGGAATGAAAGAAGAGACGGTGGCAAAGGTTACGGACGACAAGGCACGCGTACTCGAGAAATTCCAACACGTGCACATGTGGCCCACACTGATGGAAGTGGTAGCCATGCTATCAACACCGAAGACATGACATGTGAGATGTCAGGATTGAACAATGAGCAATGGAAAGTATTGGTAGATATGATCAACAAGCAAAAAATCAAATGACTCTGAAAAAATAACTGGTAAGAGAATTTTTTATTTATGGATCATTGATAGTGGAGCTTCCAACCACATGACGGGAAACCTGAAAAATTTGTGTGAAAAGAAAACTATACGCGGGTATCCAGTAGGTTTACCAGATGGAGAGCCGTGCAAGCAAGGAACAGTGATGCTTGAAGGAGGACTTGAATTGAAAAATGTTCTATATGTACCTCAATTAAAATGCAACTTATTATCAGTTTTTCAATTAACAGATAAAGAACACTGTCTAGTACAATTCACTGATAAATTTTGTGTCATACAAGACCGCACTTCGAGGACGCTGATTGGAGCGGGTGAGCAGAAGGATAGGCTTTATTGGTATAGTGGGGCACACAAGATTCAAACTTGTCATGCCAGAACAGAGAATCAACTAGCGCTTTGGCATAAGAGACTAGGGCATCCATCATTTAAAATTGTGCAAATGCTCCGTAATGTAAGTGAGAAATATACAAGCAATGAGATTTGTGAAATTTGTGAAAAATCCAAACAAACAAGAGATAAGTTTTCTTTAAGTGATTATCAAGCTTCTAATATTTTTTATTTAATTCATTGTGACTTGTGGGGCCCTATAGAACTCCCTCCTCGTGTGGTGCTTCATATTTCTTAACTATTGTGGATGATTGTTCACGAGCGGTTTGGATATATTTGTTGAAAGAAAAGGATGAGGTATCAATCACATTGAAAAAATTTTTCACTTTGGTTGAACGCCAATATAACAAGTATGTTAAAATGGTTCGATCTGATAATAGAACGGAATTCATGTGTTTAAAACAATACTTCCTACAACAAGGCATTGTTCACCAATCGTCATGTGTTAATACACCACAACAAAATGGACGAGTGGAGTGCAAACATCGACATATTCTCAATGTTGCTAGATCATTACGTTTTCAAGGCAATCTTCCTATTCAGTTTTGGGGAGAATGTGTCTTAACTGCTAGCTATTTAATTAATCGTACGCCATCCTCAATACTGAAGGGCAGGACTCCGTATGAGGTTTTTCATGGAACAATTCCAAGTTATGAGCACTTGCGGGTTTTTGGCTCTTTGTGTTATGCTCAAAATCAGAATAGGCAACGGGACAAATTTGCCAGCCGTAGCCGAAAATGTGTGTTTGTCGGGTATCCTTTTGGGAAAAAAGGATGAAAACTATTTGACTTGGAAAAAGAAATTTTCTTTGTCTCTCGTGACGTCCATTTTGTTGAAGATACTTTCTCTTTTAAAGTGGATCAGGCTTTGGAACCAAAGATTGAAGATATTGGATCTCTTGTGACAGAAACAATTGTTGAAGAAGACACACACAATGGGCCAAATTCAACACCCACACTTGGACTCAGTACTCCACAATTAAATGACTGTGCTGGAAATTCCCTCATTGAAGCACCTATTGACAAACAAGGGGGACATGAGCTTAATGAAGAGATTAAAGAGTACATCGCTGACGATACATCGGAACCAAGTGCAGCAGAAACAACGCTGACTTCCAATCTACCACTGGTCACGATGGACGTTCCACTTGGTCGGGGTCACCGTATGAATACACCCTCAGTCAGGTTGCGCGATTTTGTCTCTACTGTCACGATACCAATAAGCCCTACCGACCAACCTCCCTCTCCATCAAAATCCTTAGGTGTGTCCTATCCTATACAAAATTTTGTGAATTATAATTCTTTTTCCAAACAATACCGTAGTTTTCTTGCCTCTCTTCAGACAGAACATGAGCCTCTATTTTTCTCTCAAGCAATTAGAGATGAGCGTTGGCGTGAAACGATGTCCCAAGAAATTCGTGCATTTCAACTCAATAACACTTGGAAGCTCACAACCCTTCCCCCAGGAAAGAAAGCACATGGATGTAAGTGGGTTTATAAAATTAAATACAATTCTGATGGGACAATAGAGGGGTTCAAAGCAAGACTGGTAATTTTGATAAATAATCAAGTGAAAGGCTTGGATTACAATTAAACGTTTTCCCCAGTGGTAAAGATAGTAACAATTCGCACAACACTAGCAGTGGCAGCAACCCAGGATTGGGAACTCCACCAGATGGATGTCTACAATGCATTTCTTCATGGAGAACTTGATGAGGATATTTACATGAAGCTTTCCCCTAGTTTTCAAGTGCCTCAACAAGGACTGGTCTGTAAACTTTAGAAATCTCTCTACGGACTGTGGCAGGCTCCACGTTGCTGGTTTGTAAAATTTTCATCTGTCCTCATTCGATATGATTTTAAGCAATCCCCAAATGACAATTCCTTGTTTAGCCTTCGCCACAATAGCATGCAATTGGTAGTTTTGGTATATGTTGATGACCTTGTAATTGCAGGAAATAATGGTGCTACAATTCAATGTTTCAAAGAGTATTTACACACATATTTTCACATGAAAGATTTAGGCCGATTGAAATACTTCTTGGGAGTTGAGGTTGCCAGATCTCCGACTGGAATCTTTCTTTGCCAAAGAAAATATACTTTGGACATAATCACCGAAACAGGACTTCTAGGTGCTAAGCTTATAGCAACACCTTGCGAAGAGAATCATTAATTGGGGTCAGCTATAGGTTCTCCTTTATCCGATCCTAGCATATATCGTCGGCTTGTTGGAAGACTGATTTATTTATGTTTTACCCAACCTGATCTAGCCTACAGTGTTCACATGTTATTCCAGTTCATACAAAATCCACACATCGAACACTGGCAAGTCGCTTTGCGTGTTGTACGCTATTTAAAGGGACACCATGGGCAAGGAATTCTTCTCCCACGAGAGAATGATTTGCAGCTCTATAGATGGTGTGACTCCGATTGGGCTAGTTGTCCACTCACTCGCAAGTCAATCACCGGGTGGTTCATTCAGCTTGGTAACTCACCAATATCTTGGAAAACTCAGAAACAACAGACAGTGTCTGCCTCCTCTGCTGAAGTTAAATATCGTTCAATGGCTCAAACAACAAGATAATTGAAGTGGATTAAAGATATACTCTCCTCTTTATACGTGCCTCATCATGTCCCCATTCGTCTTTATTGCGACAATCAAGCTGTAACACCCCAACTTTTGACACGTCATGACCAATGCCAAATGTTCAGGAGTTACTCGTCGTACGGGCCTACTTAGCTCTAGACTTAGATTTGTAAACAAATATTAATAAAAGCCTTTATCGGTTTAATCGTGAATAAACTATTATTCGTGGATTAGCGTTTAGTTGCTCGCAAGGTTAGTTTCTTTAAGGTTGTGTTGTAAGAAAACACAAGGCAACAGAAAATAACATATATAAATATATATACAAATATACACGAGTTAAGTTTAAGGATACGTGCCATCTATCAAAAACCGAGTATCACACCAAATTATATGTACAGATACAAAAAAAGAAGTTAGTCCCAACCCTCACACGGATTTCCTAAACTGGAACCAAACTACTAAGATGTCCTACCCCACTAAAAGTACTACAAAAGCGAGGGAAAAGTAATACTAAGATCATAAAAAAAGAGCGGAATATCCACTGCGACTAACTCTGGAGTGATCTCCGAACATCGTCCAAGAAAGTGATCCCAAGCGTGCTCCATATGAAGACTCCGTCGCGCGCCGGATTCTCATAGCTCAGGATAGAACGAAACTCAAAGAGCTCCTCTGCCGGACCTGTCTGGGGAGGGGGAAAAAGAAAGGAAAGAAGGGTGAGAACCTAGAGTTCTCAGCAAGGTAAAAGGGGAACCTAGGGTCTTTGTTTTTAAGTTGTCGTGAAACAGAAAAAGAACAAACACATAGACTCAAGGCACAAATATACATATAACAAGTAAATATCATGAACAAAAGGAAATGGCAGTAATTATTCACATGAAGTTCATATGTGCAAACAAGATGATGCATGCCTGTTCCTAGCGCAGGCCATGAGCTCATGCGTCGGTTGTCTACCCGCAACCCGACGTTACTCGGAGTGAACCCCGAAGATGGTCCCTTTACTGTGTCAATTAGACACCTTGGCATCACGGTTATCCATGTCAATTAGGCCTCATTATAATAACATTTCAATGTGTATCACAGTAAGGAACAATGCTATCAGTTAGGCGAACATTCCCGCATTAGCAATCTCAAGCTATCTGTTAGGCGTGCACTTTCGCATTAGCAGTTCGGCACAAGGCCCATTCAATATATAATTTCTCAAATTTTATTTCGTTCATTGTTCCTCACTCTCCTTTCTTCTCTTTATCCCTCAACGTCAATGTCTTTAACCCTTTCTAGGGTAGCTTACATCTTATTCATTTCCTAGGCTTATTTAGTCTAAAACCTTCTTGGCCACCAATTGTCTATTTAACAGTTAATGTAGCAAACGGACTTGGATTTGCACAAATTTTATGTCCACGTGTTTGTATTGAACTCAAATTTCAAAAGATTTAGAAATCATATTTTTATAGGCAGTTTGACACTAGATGTTGAAGAAAACCCAAGACTGCTGTCTTTAGATTTTTGGGGTAGCACCTTGCTATTTTGCCATGTAGTTCTTATATTATGAATATTTATGCACGATCTATTTATCTTAATAAAATAATTCTAGAGATCCTAATCTTTAATTTGAGTTATTTTTTACTAAATTTGGATTAGAATTAAATTTTATACAAGGTTTAGAATTCTGCTACTGCATTTATAAAGATTCAGAAAAACAGACAGCAATAGTGTTTTTATAAATTCCACAATAATTTCAATTCTAATCCGTTTCTTCTAAATTTTGGTGAAATCACAATCAATACTCCTAAGTTTCAGAATCCACAAATTTCAGGTTCATATCACTTCATTTGATTAATTAATTATCAATTGGAAGTGGTGTTCTGTTTTCATAAATCAGTTCAGAGTTTCCAGCAAACAACCCATCTTCCAAGTGACTTATTTAAGTCTACAAAATAGATATGGATATAAAACTTGTACTCACTTAAAATAGACTGGTAGATATTTAAAACCATTTTAGAAGCAACCCAAAATTTCATTTAAATCAAAAGTTACAATGTCCGGAAGTTGGCACTGCAGAACTAGAAAACCAGAAAATTCTGCAGTAACCACTAAACTTAAAAAATTCATATCTTTCAAACCACTTAGCCAAATTCCCTGAAATTTTTATGGAGTAATATTGACTTATAGAAATTTGTTATAAAAATGGATTAGTTTGAAAATCATGTCCAGATTATTCCCAGTTATCTTTTTAATTTGCTGTCCAAACAGATTAGGAATTTCTGTAGCAAGACTTCTCAATTTCACTAACCAAACTTAGTCCTCTAGGTTTCCAACGTATACTAATCAACCATTCATATTATTCATCACCATATCTACTTAAATTATATCATAACCCTACGCCAAAACCTCAATTCCATGTGCCTAACAGAAATTACCATGATTTATGTTATACAAGCACACTTTAAAGCATTAGAATTCTACACTTCTTCTAACAATAATAAACCAACCAATCAACAGAATTTCAGCAACATCAATCTTACTAACTCATCACCTTTTCAACCAGAAATTGCATCTAACAATTACCCATTACCCATAATTCTAACCCTTACCTCTTTTGAAGTTGGAAATTCTATTTTTATTTCTTTCCGGAATCAGAACCATAACCGTACGGAATTGGAGCTTTGGCCTCTCTTCCAAGAATGAATGGCCGACCTCAACTCGAGCAAGGGAAGAGTTCTTGCCTATGGTCACTACTGTTCTAGCAAGAATTGGAATTAGAATGGCAGAGGTGGAATAAAAGGGAAGAACATAATTTGAATTTGAAGAAGAGGAAGAAGGAGAGTTGCTGGTTATCACCCAGCAAAGAAGCTTCGAAGATTTAGAGTGATGGGAGGTGGGGCACCTTCCTTCTTGCTGCAGATGGCTTCTTCCTTCTCTTCAATTTCGTTTTGCTTCCCTTCTCTGTTCTTCTCCTTTATTTGTGCGTGTTTTGGTTCAAAGAAAATGAGAAGCACTATTAACAAGAGATAGAAGAACAGGAAGTGGGTGAAGTGCATAAGGTTTCGTGGCTTCTCCTCACCTCAACATAGCATCAATGCATGCTTGAAGAGGCGTGACCATGGTTCCAAACGGTGCTGAGAGGAGAAGTGATCAGGGTTAGATTTGAGTAGGAAAAGTTTGGTTCGGTTGAACCGGGAAAAGAAAAAGAAAACTGTGCTTTTGAAAAAGAGGAAGGAAAAACCGAGTTAATGGTTGGTAACGCTTTTAGGCTAATTTCTTAACTAATTCATTATCTACGTTTTATATTTTCATATATCTAATCCTATGCGCGCCAGCGAACGTTGTAAAGAATCAGAAATCACAGGCTTCATGGGATAGGGTGGTTACACAACCAGCTCTTCACATTTTTAAAAATCCAGTTTTTCATGAACGCACGAAGCACATTAAAGTAGACTGTCATCTTGTTCGGGATGAGATCGTGCACCAATGCCTCCTTCCATCTTATGTTCCCACTCACACTCAGTTGGCCGACCTTTTTATTAAAGCTCTTGGTGCCAAAAAGTTTGAGGCAATATTGGTCAAGTTGGACATTGAAGACTTGCATGCTCCGACTTAAGGGGGTATTAATGAAAATATTATATCAATAATATTTCTATAAATAAGTATAGATACTATACTCAAGGAGTACTCTTATGTATATTTATTACTAAGATAGAAAATTATGCATTCTAATTTATTAGGATCGTAAAAATTATGCCTTTTAAGATAGGAAATATTTGATATAATCTCATATCAAAAGATGTATATATGCGTGTTCATGACTAATGAAAAAGTAGGTTGAAACAACTTATTTTCTACATGATATCAGAGCATACTCTAATACCGACAAACACAAAAAGAACTTTGGCTGCATAACCATGGCAGCAGAACCAGGAAAGAACTCTGTAAATGTAACAGAGGCTTCAGAAAAAGGAACTAAGAAAATTTACTAGCCATATGACCTCAATGCGAGTGACAACCCAGGAAATGTAATCATGCAAGTACAGCTGCGTGGAGAAAATTATGAGGAATGGGTCAGAGCTGTGGAAATATCACTTCGGGCTCGGAGAAAATGGGGATTCATCAATGGAGGTGAACAGTCCAATCCATGATTGTATCATGGATCTTGAACACGATCGAACTAAGCCTACCATCAACCGTTATTTTCTTCATCCTCTCTCTCTCTCTCTCTCTCTCTCTCTCTAACAGAAAAATAATATGGAAGCACTCACAACATAATCAGAAAAGTTCTACATCCATGTAAATAATTCATCCAAACTATCCAAGTAACTTTTCCCAGACGCGCCTCCTCCACTCCCTCACTCGTTTTTCATACATGCGCTATATATAACGTAAACCTTCTATACTGCATTGAATTCAACATAATAAGCTCCGTCATTCTTCTTCTTCTTTGTTTTGTTCTTCGATCTTCACTTCTGAATCGAAACAATGAATGATTGAACTTCAAATAAGTTGAATGAGAACGATTTGGTTTATTCTTCTGAAACGAATCATGCTGATGAGGTTTGGATTATTCAATTTTGAATCGAATTGAATGGAATATAATTGTTAATTTTATTTAAATTGAATTCAATGGATGTTGGTATTTTTGAATCTGAATTGAATTGAATTGAATTGATAATATCTAAATTGTAGACAGAGGTGTTTCGAATTTGATTTTGTATAATGGATTATGTTTCGTTCAATCAATACTAAACAATTGTTTCATCATGAGTACGTGTTTCAGTTCATTATGCAGAAAGCTGTTTGAATTTGATTTTATATGCTGGATTATGTTTCGTTCACTCAGTACTATAGAGTTGTTTCACCATGATGATGTTTTCGGTTCATTATGCAGAAAGGAGTTTGAATTTGAATATATATATAATGGATTATATTTCATTCACTGGGTACTATATATAATTGGTGTTTCGGTCGCACAATATATACGAATTTGCATCCGAGTCTGAGGAGCTGACCGGAATTCTGCACCAGCCGTTTGACAAGGTCATGGCTGAGAGGCAAGAATATCAAGAGAGAAACAAAGGAAAAAGTTTGTTATCCCACGAAGAAGCGACGTGAACGACCTTCAAAACCCGCCACGCGTCAAAACAAGAGGCCGGCCCAAGAACAGACTTGGATCAAACATGAAAAAAAAGATCTCAAACGCCACGAAGAAAAAGAAAAAGACAGCTCCAAGGGAGGTAAGATTGATTTGCTTGCGATTAGGAAAAAAATTATTTGTGTCTTTTGCTAATATACGATTGATTATGTCTTTTGCAATTGAACCTTTTAAACGGCGGATCAACGATTCAGTCAAGCTCCAACCTTTACAATGCACCGGATATAAATTATCCCAGAGAGGATTATACAAGTTTTATTAATATAAATTTCTTTTCACCCATGAGCAAATTTCGGTTCACTGAGATTATAGGAGGGTTAATTTCTCACTGTTGTTAGTGTTTAATGAATAGTCACTTTTTTTGTTTTTGATATTAGCTTTTGTGAAATTCTTTATTCAAAAGTTACTTTTTTCTTTATTAAATAGTCAATTTATTGTGCTATGTCAAAGAGTTCAGGTATTTCTGAAATTGAATACTGATAGAAATATTTTTTTATAATTAGCTCTCTACTATATTGATATATGCAATTTTTCGGTTCATCCAATGTATTAATTTTGGTTTACTATGTTTTTTGGGGTTATTAATGTGTTGATAAATACACTGATTCCATTCACTGTGAATCTGGAACAAAATAGCAGCCAGACAGTTCCAACAGATATATAAATTATCTCATACCGACAGGATAAGGAGTAATCCATGTTGAATCAGATATAAATATTAACATTAGATATATATATTGATATTAAGATTAGATATATACATTAACATTTACATTAATATTAACATTAACATTTACATTAATATTGACATATATACATTGAAAGAAGCATTGTTTATTTTTTTAAACAAGTTAAACAAAATATTGTTAATTACAACCAATCAATCATAGTATATCCTATTTACTATCTAAATCCGCATATGAGAATTTACAAAAAGGGTTGGAGAGGGCAACAGATGACTTTGGGAGTCTTATTGCTTCAGATGCCCGAATCATTTGATCTCTGAACACAGTAAATATCAAGTGAATAAAAATAAAGCCCCCAGAGTAACAACCAAGTTCAAAGCCCTGGTTACACTATCCACTGAACCAAATGAAAATAGGAACAAATTTCATTCAAAACCCTAGATATACTGTAAAAATACAATTAGAATAACCCTAAACCCTAAACACACTAAATATCAAGTGAATGAAAATCACAAAGGCCACCGAACCGAACAACATTCATGTGGTGAATAAATCGTTATGAACTTTCAATCATCAAGAATAGTATTTCTCCATGCAAAAGAAGAACTGAGTAGAGTAACAACTAAGTTCAAAGCCCTAGTTATACTATCCACTGAACTGAATGAAAATAAGAACAAATTTTATTCAAAGCCCTAGATATACTGTAAAAATGCAATCAGAATACGTCGATGTACTAAACGAAGCAAATTAATCCAGTAAACCTAAAATACAACTAGGAGAAACGCTACATTGCAAGATTTCAAATGAACAGTAGTTTTTCTCATACATTTGTCAGTCTCTGTTTCTATTTTTGTTCATTTTTGCTTGTTCCTTGCGAAATCTTCTCGCGATTCTTCTCTAGTAGTGGTTTTCGTAGAGAACATGAGTGAAGTTTGAGTGATTTTGAGAGAGATTCGAAGAGAATGAGCAGTTTCGTGTAGTGGTTTCATGTTGAGGAAGAAGTAACGTTTTTTCATAATGAGTGCAAATGAAGTAACGAGGGATTTCGGACGCGTGTAATCACGCTTCATTAATGCGCGTGAGTGAATTTGGGCTTGGGCCAACTTGGATACATGGATACATGGATGTGTAGCATGACTGCAACACAATATGGCAGCAACTATGAACAAGCAAATATAATAAGTAAAGCAATAATAAGAACACACCAAGATTTTAACGTGAAAACCCCGCAATGTGAGAGTTAAAAATCACGAGTCCTCCAAATAAATGAAATAACTCCACTATAATTAAATGAGGTACAAGAGAGTTTCAAACAAAGCATAAATCGTGCATATAACCAGCCAAAACATCAAAGCACCAAAGTTTACAAATGAGAAGCAAGAAGATGAAAAATACCCAAAAATAGAGTTGTTCGAAGCCTATTTCTCTCTTTGCAGACCTCCAATCAAAATCTTCACCGTCCAAAATGAAGAATAAAATAAGAAGAATCTGAAGTCCAAATTTCACGTCGATCTAACGGTGAACAAATGAAAAACTATTATTTGAAATTTACTACTTTACATAAAAACGAAAATTTTATTTTCCCTCTTCTCTCTCACTTTGATGGCTATACTCTCACTCTTAAAATGACTCCAAAAATCTTATTAGGGTCATGACATAATGAGTACAAAAAAACATCCTAAAAATTAGACTTGAGTCTCACAAAAGAGAGAAAAAGCCCAACAAAATGAACTTAAACTCTTTAATTTAATAAACTAAGGGTACTTTAAGAAATTTAAGTTCCAAGCAATTAATGGAAAGTAAATAGACCTATGTATTGAAGCTAAGTGACTGTATATAGCTGCATCTTTTATTTAGTTTTGTTCATTGCTTTTATATACATTAAACTTAAAGTACAATGGGGATAATATTGCATTATATAAAACTTCTGTATTTTGAAAGAGGTTTTAAGATCTTATATTAGAAAATTATAATTGAATCAGTAGGTAAAGATAATAAAGGCATATTGTGTCTAATAACAACTAACTATGTAATGAGAGGAACATCGTTTAAAATAATATAATGCATAAATTAATGGACCAAAAAAGTGCTTTGTATAATAAATTTATTAAAATTCTGAATTGGCAAATGCAGTTAATTGATTAAAATTATGAATTGGTGAATGCAGTATAAAACAGGAAGGAGATATGAATTGCGATATTGCAAAGAGGAAGGATATTAATGTCTCAAAATTAAATGTTTTCAAACATAAATACAGGAACTACAACTTCTCCAGCAAAAAAGGAGTAGAAAAAGGGAATGATATGAACAATTAAGAATGACATGAACACATAATTGATGAGACTCAGGAGGTGATAGAAGTTTCCAAAATTAAATAAGTATTCTAAGATATTAATATGTAAATATAGTATAATTTTTGAAAATGAACCATTAGACACACTCAGAATTAAATGAAGGTAAACAATTTGGGTCTAGTACTATAATCGTAAGAGATTGAACTATGGCAGAGAAGTCTCAGTTTGTCTTATTAGGTTCTCCACAGAGAATGTTCTCCCACAAACAAATGGGTGGTTTTGGTTTCATCACACTGAAATTTAATCCAAGTAATCTGAACTACCAATCAATGAAACCTATCTGAATTTATTTCTTCATTTAATTTAACTATATAAAATAAAGGATAGAATCATAATTCTGCTACATCATGATTTTGGTTTTTATGGTTAGAAACAAGAAGATAATCTAAAATAGTGTATTATTCAGGTTGAGAAAAAGTATAATGTACAATAGATATATATAGCTGTTAGTAGAATTAAAGTAATAAAAGTATAGAATCCTACAATTAATATACAGATACGCTATATAAATACAAATAATACTAATTGATCTAATTTGATTCTAATTATTCTCTTAACATCCCCCCTCAAACTCAAGTGGGAGCTAAGGATACCATCTTGAGTTTGGATAACAAAGTCTGAAAACGAATTAGATAATGAGCCTTCGTGAAGATATCAACAGTCTAATCCAGTATTCCAACAGCGATGATACGAATAACATTAATAAGGATACGTTGCCGAACAAAGTGACAATCAATCTCAATATGTTTGGTACGTTCATGAAACACATCATTATGGGCAATCTGAATAGCACTGCGGTTGTCACAAAAAAATCAGTTGGGGATGACTGAGGAGCACCCAAGTCTTCGAAAAGCCAACGAATCGAGATAACTTCAGCAGTGGTATCAGCGAGAGCACGGTATTCAGCTTCTGTGCTTGATCGAGCAGTGAATGTTTGCTTCTTAGCTCGCCAAGAAATGAGAGAGTCGCCAAGAAACAAACAATAACCAGTCGTGGAACGACGAT
This sequence comes from Arachis ipaensis, assembly GCF_000816755.2. Taxonomy (NCBI): domain Eukaryota; kingdom Viridiplantae; phylum Streptophyta; class Magnoliopsida; order Fabales; family Fabaceae; genus Arachis; species Arachis ipaensis. The sequence continues at coordinate 15,853,259 of NC_029791.2, read as the reverse complement.
CAGTGGGATCACTAGCCCAATCAACATCTGAGTACGCCTGAAGGGATAAAGATGAATGGGCAGAAAAATAAAGGCCATGGGGTACCTTTGATGTAGCGAAGAATGCGACGAACTGCCGCATAGTGAGTAGTACGGTGAGCTGACAAGAACTGGCTAAGAACATGAACCGGATAGGCGATGCCTGGTTGGGTGACAGTTAAGTAGACAAATCCTCTAACTAGCTGTGATAAAGAGTAGGATTATCCAAAACAGTGCCATCCATAGGAGTAAATCGAACATTAGGATCAAGAGGAGTAGACTCAGTGCGACTATCTGTAATTCCGACTCGAGCAAGAAGATCTGAAGCATATTTAGCTTGAGAGAGATAGATGCCATCATCAGTGGATATGACTTCTAGACCAAGAAAATAGCTGAGAGAACCAAGATCTTTCATCTCAAAAGTACGCTGAAGAGACGCCTTGAGATCAGAGATACCATTAACATCATCTCCAGTAATAATCATGTCATCAACATACAGAAGTACAAGAATAACTCCACATTCATTTTTATGAATGAAGAGAGCATTCTCATGAGGGCTGCAAGTGAAACCAAGATTGCATACGGTAGTGCTAAACTTGTCAAACCATTCACGAGGAGCTTGCTTAAGTCCATAAAGTGCCTTGCGAAGGAGACAAACTTTGCTAGAAGGACAAGGATAATCCGGAGGGGGGTTTCATATAGACCTTCTTTTTCAAATCTCCATTAAGAAATGCATTCTTCACGTCCATCTGACTCAGAGACCATTTTTTGACCGCAACAATGGCAACAAGAGCTCGAACAGATGTGAGACGAGTAACAAGAGTAAAAGTCTCTTCATAGTCAATACCATACTCTTGCGTACAACCCTGAGCAACCAATTGTGTCTTATAATGATCAATAGAACTATCAGAGCGAGTCTTGATCTTGTATACCCATCTGCTTCCCACAACTTCCTGATTAGTAGGAGGATCAACCAAATTCCAAGTGTGTGCTTTTTCTAGTGCCTGTATTTCTTCCTGCATTGCTTGTTGCCAATTTGAATTTGTGGATGGTTCTCAGAATGACTTAGGTTCATGTTGATAAAGAATAGTAGAAAAACAATGATAATCAAGAAGATGAGGAGGTTGATTTCTTACCCTAGAAGAACGAGTGGAAGGAGGAGGCATAACGATAGGAGTAGGATCGTCGTCCGGTCTGGAATCATTGGGAGATGGAGAAGGCGGAAGAACAGGAGGCTGTGGAGGGTGACTCGAGATAGAACCTGTAGAATCATCACTAGGAAAAATATCAACATTGGGGTTAGTGAAAAAATGTGACTGAGTAGGAGGAATGGACTCAAAAGAGGAGAACCGAGAAAACATGCGATGCTCCCAGAAGACAACATGACGAGATATATGAATACGTTTAGAGAGAGGATCCCAACAACGATAACCCTTGTGTTCAGTGTCATAACCAAGGAAACAACACATACGAGCCCGAGGTTCAAGCTTATTATGTTCATGAGGCTGAAGAAGAACAAAACAGATACAACCAAAAACTCAAAGAGAACTATAATTTAGGGAGGTATGATAAAGACGCTCAAAGGGAGTAATGTTACCAAGAACAGAAGAAGGGAGTCTATTGATAACATGAACAGTAGTAAGAACAGCTTCACCCCAAGTATACTTAGAACACGAAGAAGAAAGAAGCATTGCACGAACAGAGTCAAGAATGTGACAGTGTTTGTGTTCAGCTCACCCATTTTGTTGTGACGTACCAGGACAAGAAAACTCAGACAAAGTACCCTGCTCTGCAAGAAAGGTTAAGAGTTTGAAATCACTGTATTCCATAGCATTATGGCGGCGAAAAATCTGAATGACCTTGAAAAACCGAGTTTTAATCATAGTGGCAAAGTTAATATAAATCTAAGGTAACTCATGGCGATTAGTCATCAAATAAACCCAAGTGAAGCGTGAATAATCATCAATGAAAATGATAAAGTATCGAGCTCCTCCCATAGAAGCGGTGGGAGCGGGACCCCAAACATCAGAGTGGATAAGATCAAAAGGAGAGAAAGCAAGAGAGGAATTATTGTGAAAAGATAAAGCGGGTTGTTTAGCAGTTTGACAAGAAATGCAATCAAAAGACTCATGATTAACTTGACCCAAAACACTATGAGACACAAGAGGACGCATCTCTCCCAAGGAGGTGTGGGCAACCAAAAATGGAAAAAGTGACAACAAAACCGAGATCAACAAGTTGACTAATAGAAATAAGATTAAAGTTCAATTTGGGAATATAATAAGTATCAGGAAGATTAAGAGTTGGCTGGAAAATAGAACCATTGTGTGTCGCATGCAAGAGGGAACCATTAGCAGTATTGACAGAAAGTGCATTTGTAGTGGTAGTCAAAGACGAAAAAAGATGACGCAAAGGAGACACGTGATTAAAGCAACCGGATGATTATAAAATCCTGTAGACGCAAATGCATCCATTCATATCGAGCTTGAGGAAATATCACTGTTCTTTGATGATTATACATTTTTTCAAGGTTCTTCCAAATAGCAGATATTTTAATGTGAAATATTCAGTTTTCAATCCTTCGTCAAAATAACGATGAATGAAGATTATGGCTTTGGCTTTATTCTCCTGGGATGCTTTATTTTCAACTTTAATGGTATCTCCAAGATCCATTGAATCAAGATGAATTTCGACATCTAATGTCCATGATATTAGATGAGAGAGTTTTGGCATAATGAAAATTTATTACTTGAATCTTCCTAAATTTTGATCAGAATTTCGTACTAATAACGTGTTGTAAAATAAATAAAAAAAAAAATGTAACTAGATAACTACTCTAGTATAAGCTATAATTGTTGTAAAATAAATAAATAAAAAAAATAAATATAAAATAAAAAAATATAAATAAAAAATTCTAATATTAATATTTATTAAATATTATTATTTTGATATAAATGAGATGATTCATATATATTTACTCTTTATATATTGATGAATGTGCTTATAAATAGAATAATGTTTTATATAATGGTGTGTGTGTCTTCTATCTCAGACCATGTTACTCTATTTATATACTTATAAAGGTTATCCTTTTTAAATTTTATTAAATTTAATTTTTCTTGACAACCTGAGCCTCCTAACGTTAAAAAATTGAGTTGTCCGGACATCCATATTATATCACTGTATTATTGTATTTATTTATTTTTTGTTGGGTCGTAAATCGTAATGTAATATTATTAATATATGTTTTGTTAGAGCTGATGTTATATACAAAATAATGATATAATAGCCAAATTGGCAACGGAAGCGTTGACTATATATAGCAGAGACCAAGCTTAAGAAGTGGTTTTAAAATCAAGATTAGAGATTTGATGAGCTTACTTGGTTGTTGAAGTCATCACTCATTAGTAATACGATGCAGAATTATCATAATCTGAAGTTGTATAATTTTTCATTTTTTAGAAGTCTAACTTTAGTTTAAGTTAATTTTATTAAGAAGTTAAGTAAAAGGCTACTTGAACGTAACATAAAATATGTAATGGACTTTTACTTCTAATTAATGAAACAAAAAAAGTTCATCAAATAAATAATTCATATGTATAAGAAATCAAAAGGGATTGAGAAAAGACATTAGAAATTAGTGAAGAGGTTAATTGGTTGGTGAAAGCTAAAATTAGTAAATATAAAGTCCCCAAAAGAGATTAGTTGGTTTGGTTATGTGGATTAATTGGTGTTTATGAGATAAGGTTTATGAAGAAGTAACCTAATTGTCAAAAAAGGCATCATGGAGTAGTTTGAGTAGAAGCTTGGTAAAGTATGACTAAAAGCTTAATTGGTTCCATATGCATATACCTTTCTCATTTTTGTTGTGGTGGAAACAGCATCTTATCTTATATGGCAACATAAGCAATGATATCAATATTGAAAATAAAATAAAATAAATAAAATTATACTCTCTCCCTCTCTCTCTCCTCTTCTAATACGACTAGGAGCATTAATATATAACGAACCGATCGTCATCTTTATTTCATTTCATTATTATTAAATATCGTGGAAACATACATAACGATATCATATTGCGTGTGCATCAATTCTCAACGCAGCATTTATGCATATGTTTAATTTTCCGTTGTCCCACATCTCAAACTTGTACTGTCTTATGAAAGAAATTATTGTTCTTATTATAACCTTTTTTATTTATTTTCTTACAATCAACTATAATTATTTATTTTTATATGTTGTAAAAATTATTAGATGCATTTAAAATGATATGAAAATATCTATCCGTATCTTGGGCAGCTATTTTTCCGGTTAGATGTTTTGTTCTAAACTTGCTTAGCCTCTATTTATTGTCAACTAATTTTTGGTGATGAAAGGCTTTTCTTTTTTTAAAACCTAAATTAACTTTATGAGTGTATAATGACTTTTCATTGTCAAGCACAGAATTAAGACATCATTTCCAACTAAAAGGATAGCTAATAAAGAAAGAAAGAAAGAATAAAAGTAACATCCAAGAAGGGAAAGAAAAGGGGGAGGAAGGCAACTTCGTTTCCAATTACATTATTCTTTATTTGTAAAAATTGGAGGCATAAAAGATGATTCTTTTTTTATTTTTTATTTTCCCCTTAAATTTTTCCTTTATTCCTTTCTACTTGGATTGTATTTGATAATAGGAATCTGGGCAACATTCAAGTGCAAGTTACACTAAAGCTGTACCAACAAGAATATATAAAATAATTGACATAAATTTTTCCTATACCTACAAGGCTAGAACAGCATTTATATTATAAGACCTTACAGAATGTATTAAAGATATAGATTATTGATTCAGTGATTCTCTTATAATTAGGGTGATAATATGTTAACGTATGTATATTAATATTCTTCGCATTTAAATTGGCATTTACGCTAGAATATGCATACAGATTATCTACGCCTTATCAGCCAGCAAGAATATCCAATTCTTTTATTCATTATTGTTTTTGCTGTTTCTAAAAGTTGCCCTAA
>NC_029791.2:15845759-15847877 GCF_000816755.2 Arachis ipaensis | reverse complement strand
ATACGTATTAAAAAAATACAAATACATAATAAGAGAAAGTTTTAGGGTTAGTACTTTTATTAAAATTTAGTCAGCATTTAACTATTAAAAGAAGAGTGTGTAATCCCATATCATTAGATGTAATCTCACATCATTTTTTTTATACCAAAGATAGGAGATTCGAACTCGCAACCTCTTAATTGAGTATGGAGAGACTATGTCATTTGAGCTATTACTCATTGGCACATCATTAAAAATATTAATAATGATTAATTAATAACTATAAATTACAAAATATGCTGACTTCTTAATACTACTGTATATAATAACTAATATAGTGACAGATCCTTACTCTCGATATAACTTTTTCTAAAGATATATATTCTCTATCTTAAAGTGATATTTGAGACAAATTAAAAAAATATATATATCTAAATATTATAAATAAACAAATATTTGAAAACATTAAAAAATACGTACAAAATCCAAATTTGAAAAAGAAGTAATAATTAATAGGATTGGACTATATATAAATTTGTTAAAGGTATGAAAATTTTTTACTTATAGATAATTCACACCATCTATTATACACCACATGTAAATTATTTGTAAGTATTGTTTGACTATATTTAAAATTTTCTTTTTTATAAAAAAAATAGCAAACAAACTATCAATTTTGTTCTTGAAGGCACATCCTTTCCATAATTTTGCACCTCCAACAAAAAGTCCTCCTTAATTTGTAGCTCAAGAAAAAAAAAATTCAGAGAGAAAAACTCATAGCTTGGTTAAGTTACTACACAAAAGAATCGTCACTCCCTCTAACAAGCTTCACATCCCTCAATACATTTATCATTACTTTTCTAGTTATCTCCTCTTTTACTATTTCCTTTAATATTTCATGCATTCTCAACTGTATGTTATATATTCCTATTAAATCTTTCTACTATTATAACTTCCCGATCTTCCATGAATTTGTTATTTTCCCACTTGAAGTTCCAGCATATCACTCCTTCTCATGTTATGTTGAGCTACATATATCATTGATTGACCATTCAATATCCCCTGCAATACACAGACAAAAACATCTAAATTATGCAATTATTGTAATAGTAACACGGTAGCATATTATCTATAAAGTTGCCACTTAATTTTGTCAATTAAAAACCCACATTTGCAGTTGCAATAATAAATCTAGCAATTGATCATGGTGCCATGTTAGATAAATGGTTTTAGAATTAAAAATTAGAAGTCCAAATTAATATTACCCGTAGGGGCAGAACAGTTGTGAGGGTCACAGTGTGCATCAGGGAATAAGGAAGCAGAACAGTAGGGATGTGTTATGTTATCCCTCTGACCTTATAATAATTTATTGTTTAATACTATGCGAATATCTAGTTATTTGCATTTGTAATATAATAATAATAATCATAGAAAAAGGGTAGATTTATTGGAGAGTGGACATGTGCGTGACCGATAGAGCCCTTGACTTGGGGGGTAAGATTAAGAATTTGTCTGCACTACAGTTTAACGCATTTAGACGCAAAGCCACCCTTTAAGTTCACACCTTTATAGCTATTAGCTTTCTCTTCCTAACCTACGCTTTTTTCTTTTTCAAATTATCATTAAACAAACTTAATTATCTTATCTACAACTCCCTCCAACACTATTTACTACTCATATGCTATGCCTAAGAGTACTTGATCAAGTTTAATACTCTTTCTTATACTATGTTTGAATAGACAGAATAATATGACCTTAAAACATTGAATTCATCGTCTTAATAGCACAACATTATACATTAAACATTATCCGATTAATGCAATAATACAACAATTTTGCGTTAACACATCCCTTTCAAAATACCTCATGACAAAAAGATAGAATCGCATAAAGTCACTGAATTCAATATAAACCTACAAAATACATTAATGCACATGACGTTAGGAGGGCTAATAAAACAAAACAAATAAAGTATAAATTATTTTACGGGTCATATACTCTATATAAATATAAATATAGATACATGCATACATGGTTATTTTGGTTATGCAAACTTTTCATTGATTAAAATAGTAATTTGACAAACATTTAGTATCAAAATAATTTAATTTATTAAAATTTATAAAGACAAAAATAATG
>NC_029791.2:15837941-15844893 GCF_000816755.2 Arachis ipaensis | reverse complement strand
AAAATTTAGATTTATAATTTAAAACTAAAAATAAAAAAATTTATAATTTAATCTCTAAATTTAAAATAAATAAATATTTTTTAAAAAATTAACTGATATTAATTAAACATTGAATTATAGAAGTGATATCACTCTCCTACATATGCTATATGCTAGTATATACATACACACTATGATACCAACACACATACGTATAAAGAGAGTATTTTGCTGAGGGGAGAGAGAGAGAGAGGGAACACGTGGCGACATGTCGACCTACCTGTCATCTTCAGTCCCTCTTCGGATTCTCTGCCACTTCATGCCATCGCTTGTTCTCTTCCTCCGTTTAGTTTAGTTTAGTTTAGTTTCCTTCTCCAAACTACTCTCTCTCTCTCTCTCTCTCTCTCTCAACCCGTGAAGAAGCTAACACTTTCACGTTCAGTAAACAACAAAACAAAAATCACACTCTCGACTCTAACACTACATACTACACACACACTCGCCAATTGGAATTCAATCAAAATCAGAAACCCTTCCATTTTCCCCCAAAACACACTTCAATGTCGCTTCTTTCCTTCTTCACATTCTTCATCTTTTTGTTCTTCACACCCACTCTTGCTTCCACCGAGTTTGACTTTGGAACCTTAACGCTCAGTTCTCTCAAGCTCCTCGGCGACGCTCACTTGAACAACGGAACCGTCAGCCTCACGCGCGACCTTCCCGTCCCCAACTCCGGCTCCGGCAGAGCCTTATATTCTCGTCCGGTCAGATTCCGCCAACCGGGAAACCATTCTCCGGCCAGCTTCCGAACCTTCTTCTCATTTTCTGTAACCAATCTCAACCCTTCATCAATTGGCGGCGGCCTCGCATTTGTCCTCACGCCGGACGACGACTCCCTCGGCGACGCCGGCGGAAGTCTCGGCCTTGCCGCCGCCGCCACGAAGTTCGTCGCCGTTGAATTCGACACGTTAATGGACGCTGAGTTCAAGGACATTAACGGTAACCACGTCGGCGTGGACTTAAATAGCATGGTTTCGGCGAAGGTTTTCGACTTGGGATTCATCAATGTCGATCTCAAAAGCGGTGACACGGTGAACGCGTGGATCGAGTTCGATGGATCAACAACGGTTTTAACGGTGTGGGTCTCGTACTCGAATCTGAAACCGAAAGACCCCATTTTGACAATGAATCTTGACGCCGATAGATACTTCAACGATTTTATGTATGTAGGGTTTTCTGGTTCTACACAAGGAAGCACCGAGATTCACAGTGTTGAATGGTGGAGCTTTAGCTCTTTCTTTCCGTCGTCTTCGGCGGGGGCGGCGGCGCCGCCACCGCCGGCGGTTACTCTGATGAACCCGGGGGCTAATTCAGCTGGTTCTTCGTCGTCGTTGTCGCCACCGCCATCAATTGCGCCTTCAGTGGCACAAAAGGAGAGTAAGTCGTCTTCTTGCCACAATGGTTTGTGTAAAGAAAATTTGGGTGCGGTTGCCGGTGTTGTTACTGCTGGTGCTTTTGTTCTTGCTTTATTTGCTGGTGCTTTGATTTGGGTTTATTCTAAGAAATTCAAGCGTGTTAAGAAATTGGATACACTTGGTTCTGAGATTATTAAGATGCCTAAGCAGTTTAGTTATAAGGAGTTGAAGGCTGCTACTAAGTGTTTCAATGCTAATAGGATCATTGGTCATGGTGCTTTTGGTACTGTGTATAAAGGTGTTATGCCTGAGAATGGAGAAATTGTTGCGGTGAAGAGGTGTAGCCACAGTAGTCAAGGTAAGAATGAGTTCTTGTCTGAGTTGTCCATAATTGGAACCCTTCGGCACCGGAATCTTGTTAGGCTTCAGGGTTGGTGTCACGAGAAAGGCGAGATTTTGTTGGTGTATGACTTGATGCCTAATGGGAGTTTGGATAAGGCTTTGTTCGAGGCCCGGATGCCTCTGCCTTGGTCTCACCGGAGAAAGATTTTGTTGGGGGTGGCATCCGCATTGGCATACTTGCATCAAGAGTGTGAGAATCAGGTTATTCATAGGGATATTAAGACTAGTAACATAATGTTGGATGAAGGGTTTAATGCCAGGTTGGGGGATTTTGGTTTGGCAAGGCAAACTGAGCATGATAAGTCTCCGGATGCCACAGTGGCAGCCGGAACAATGGGGTACCTGGCGCCCGAGTATCTCCTTACTGGCAAAGCTACTGAGAAGACTGATGTGTTTAGTTACGGGGCGGTGGTCCTTGAGGTTGCTAGTGGGAGAAGACCAATAGAGAAAGATGCTACTGGGGCTGGAAAAGGCGGTGTTAGTAGCAATTTGGTAGAATGGGTTTGGACTTTGCATAGGGAAGGGAGGTTGCTAATGGCGGCTGATCCGAGACTCGAGAACGAATTCGACGAAGCAGAGATGAGGAGGGTGCTGATGGTTGGGCTAGCTTGCTCAAACTCGGACCCGTTGGCTCGGCCTTCGATGAGGAGTGTGGTTCAGATGCTGGTTGGTGATGCTGAAGTTCCTATTGTCCCAACAACAAAACCAAATACAGGTTTAAGTACCTCGCACTCTCAACTCTTATTGAGCTTGCAAGATAGTGTATCTGACATTGACGGAATAATCACCATTTCTACCTCAACTTCAGAGAACAGCTTCAGTGGTATAGATATAGTCTGAGTTGGAAAATCTTATAATTATTGACTCAATAGTGTAAATAGAAAGATTCTTCATTTGTTCATGTATGTAAATGATTTAATAACATGCAATTAAGAGGCCTTGAGGAAAGGAATTTTGGGGGGGTGGGTTAAAGGTAATGCAATTTGTGCCTCTAGTACTCATAGTTCATGGCAGAGTGCTGGTGTGTGTACAACTTTTTTGGGCACAAATTAATTGGAGTGATTCATTTCATTCTAAAGGGCAATGCAAGAATGTTGGTGTCGAAATGCTGCTACAAGTTAATGATCTATGGAAGGTTATGGAAACTCTACATTAGTTATGTAATTGATGGATGATAAGCAAGGTTTTCTTTGGGGAAACTTGATTTAAAGGTACCATGGTACTAATAAAAGATAAATATTTATCTAAAGCATTCACCTTTGACCTCCAAGTTTTGTATCTGCACCAATGAAAAACATTGGTAGATAATGTTTCTTTTCACTATTGTTGTGTATATACATGTATGTATTCGTTTCACTATTAATTCAAATATCTCCATATATAGGTTCCATTCCATTTCCTTCTTTCTTCAATTATTTATGAATTAATTGAGCTAATAATGCCTGAGCTTCTCATGTGGATTTCATTTATTGAAACTGGTTTCTTCACCAGAAATATAGTATCTTCCTTGCTGGCAAATTCTATATTAAATTGGAGAAAAAGGACACCAATACTCATCTCTTGTCACCACATTCTCATAATTTGTTTTGGAATTTTGTGATAAGGACATTAAATGAATGTTGGTCCTAATCATATGTATGTTTTTACTTTTCAGTTCTATAATTTTCTTGATGTATGGATTATGGAAGCGCTCAGCACAGTATTTCATTATTGTACTAGTGTACTACAACATTATCTGATCAATAGCAAGAACTAAGAAGCAGAGGGAAGATAAGAAAATCTATAATCTAGATTCTCAATTGAATGAGATGGACATCAAATAGAATAACTAATGAGAACATGGAAACAAGGACTCATAAACTAACCAGATTTGGGAAGACAATAGCAACAACTTACACCTCATAAAATAACATAAATCCTGCCTCCAACTAACTTTTGAAGTGTTTAAAACATGAGATTAATTTTGATATTTTATATTGTTAACAGATAAGATATTATCATCTATGTAATCTTGGAGAAATTTTTGTATGATCTAAAATAATGGTTGATACATTTTAAACACACATGGAGGAGAAGTTTCCTTCAACAGTAAAAGAACTTCTTTTCTCGCTTAAAACATACATCTCTCTAATTTGTACGAGTTTAACAAAAATATTGCATAGACTTAATCAATCTTCCATCATAAATCACAATTATCTAAATAAAGCTAGCTAGCTCTAACAAACACCATTCATCTTCTCATTCATCTTCTTCCTCTCCATCACAAATTTCTTCCAAACCATAGTGATTTCCCTTTGTGTTTCCAATTCACTCTTCTTGACTTTCACATTATTGTCCACAACTTCTCCATTGGGTGTCACGGTGGTGTTGGACACTACCCTTGCAGGAAGCAATTCCAGCTCATGCAACACTTTCTGGACATCGAGGACAAGGCGCTCCGCGAGGGTGCGCGAGAAGTCCTCCCTTATGACAACACGCAGCACGGTAACATGCTGCGCGTCTGGAGGCATGGTGTATGCCGGCACTATCCAACCAAAGCGACGCAAGAAGTCCGAGACTTGGAACTCGTTGAAGTGGCTACTGTCCTTGAGTGTGAAGGCCACCAACGGCACGCCGTTATCTTTTGATACAATTTTAAAACGGTCTGTTTTCTCGAGTCCCTCTTTAAGTACTAGCATGTTATCTCTACAATTTTCCATGACATTCTTATATCCCTGAAAATACAATCAAGACAAAGCATTTAGTAACTTTATTTGGACAAAATTTTTTGGAGAATCATGTATGGAAATGTTGTTGGATGTATAAGAATTCTCTTTAGCAAATCAATCTCATGAAATTATAGACAACTATTGCATCTATCAATAATTAAATATTTCAATAGTCTTGTGAAAGATTCTATTATACACTATTAGTTGTCTTATTAACATTCACAAAATGAAAAGAGATGTAAAATTAAATGGTATCTAGCTAATGTTATGTGATAAAACATTTAAATCATTATTAATTAGTAGTCCTTTATATAGTAAAACCAAAGTGTAACTTGTTTCTGAAGAAAGAAGGGTAATGGACAATTGAGAGGTGAATACACCCTTATTTTCTTAGTTTAAAATCAAGTTGAATTTGAAGGATTAGTGGAATACCTCATAACCCAAACGAATTAGTTGGTAATACTGAGCAATAACTTGGCTAGAACCTGGATCAATAAATACCACATTTAATGAATAATAGGGAAAGTAATAAATAGTAGAATTAGAGTATGGTGTTGGAATGAAGTTGTTAGATATACCCTTGGAGAAGTTGAGAGTAAAAGTGGGTTGATCAGCACCAAGATAGTTAATATGGAAGATGAGTTCCTCAGGAAGGTCTTCTTTGCTTCTCCAAATGGACCAACCAATGCCAGCATAGACAAGACCATACTTGTGGCCACTAACATTAATGCTCTTCACTAATGGTAACCTAAAGTCCCACACAAGATCTGGATATAGAAATGGCGCTATGAATCCTCCACTTGCTGCATCCACGTGAATTGGAGTTTCCCATCTAACACACATTTATAACGCGACAATTAATGAATGCTAAATAAGGCAAGTTCTGACTGTTTTTTTGCTGATTTTCTTTGGTTACCAAATATTTCCGACAAACTAATTGATTATTAGCACAAGGATGTTTATATGTACGTACCCTGTTTCCTTATTCTTTTGCTCAAGGAGGTCGTTAAGGCGCTTGACATCTTCAAACTCTCCATTGAGAGTGGAACCAAGGATTGCAGCCACACAAATGGTGTTCTCATCAACCATTTCCACGGCCAACTCAGGGTCCATTACATAGTAATCATCGCGAAGCTTCACCTCTTTGAGTTCCACCTCGAAGTACCTGGCGAATTTCTCCCAACAAACCTGCACATTGGCACCAGTCACAATGTTGGGCTTGTCAAAAGGCAATCCCTGTTCCTTCCTTCTGTTCTGCCACTTCCGTTTGAAGGCCAACCCGGCCAACATTATGGCCTCCGACGACCCAACTGTGCCGACGCCAACTGCCGGCTCTCCGTCTTCGAGTGGCGCATTGAATAGATGTGCTATCATGTTCACACATCGGTTCTGCAATAACATGTATTCATGTTAAGATCATAACTAAAACGTTGCATGTATTATCTTAACCGGTTTAGTTAAATATATCAAATCATCTAACGATTCTCATAAAGATATCTACATATGAGTATTCAAATAACGTGACCTCTAGGTGAGATATGGAGAGACTGTAATTTGAGCTATAGCTCGTTGGCCTTCAAACAACGTTAATTACTTGACTATTAAGATGTTTGGTTATAACTTATAACACGTTGGTAACTTAAATTTTTTGAGCTGAATGTTACATATCAAACATTGTTATAACATTAAGAGTAATTTAGAAGATAATAGTCCTTCTATCGAATCATCTAAATTATACTAGTGATGCTAATGGGCAATATTCCAAACTACTGTAGATTTATCCAAAATACTACATAATTTTGTACATGCATGATGCATTTGATTTGACCAACTGATAGAAATGTTGTCCACAGAAAACATACAAACAAAGGAATTAAAAAGCACTGATATTGATGAAGAAAAGATAAAAGGGAAACTGTCCCACATATATTATTATCAATCCTATTCTCACCAACAACCCATATATGTTTGTATTGAAAGAGAAAGAAGATGACCTTCACTATATAAAGAGAAAGTTTCTCCAATCAATTGATGACACAATTCTGTTTATGAATCCAGAGCCTCATCATCAACATGGAAAAATGCCCCCCAATGAATCACTAGACTTTAGGAAACTCACTATAGACTTAGAGGAGAGGGTAGGAACAAGGAACAAAGTCAAGAAAGGGATTTATCACTGCGCTTTTTTTTTAGGAGTGCTAGTAGCGGCAGATTTTGTGATTTGTAGCGACTAATTAATCATTATTAATATTTTTAATGGTTTAAGATTATATCTAATGAAATAATTTTAAATGCTGTCTAGATTTTAATAAAAGTGCTGACTTCTAGAATTTTTCAATTTTTTTTAATAGAAAGTGTTTGTTTTTTTTTTCTTTTGAAAATGTTTTTTGGAATAATATCCAAAATTTTGATTCTAATAATTTTTGTATCGGACAAAGTAGTTTTTAA
>NC_029791.2:15832262-15837794 GCF_000816755.2 Arachis ipaensis | reverse complement strand
AATTAGTTCATAATTTTTAAAATATTAGAAAAATTAGTCCTTGATAAAATAAACGGACAAAATAGTCCCTAATATATTTGAAAAGTAGTAAAATTAGTTCCTAATTTTTCTAAAAAATAGTATGGTTCGGGTATTAAATTGTCCAAGCTTTCTAAAAGATAATGGACTAATTCATCTATTTATTTTATTAAGGGCTAATTTGTGTATATTCTAAAAATCAGAGGATAATTTGTCAAATACTTTTATTATGAACTAATTTATTCGATATATTGTTTAGGGATTTTTTTTGGTAAACCATTTAGGGATTAAATTGGGATTTTTGTTATTTCTATGTGTCCAATATCACTTAAATTGACCAACATGATTTTGTTGATATGACTAACTAAGTCACCCCATCTTTGCTAATGGGCCCACAATTAAATGTCCAGAAATTTAAACAAGTCCAACAAATAATTTAGACCGGGACCCAAGAAAGAAAAAAGGAATAAATATTATAAAAGGCCTCAATATCACACAAAAAAACACAATTTACGAAAAGTATATGTTTTCATTTTCAATGATTAAAAAACAATAAAGCTAACAATGCAAGTGGAAACTTTTTAAGATATTAAATGTAACCAAGTTTGGTTGGTCTGGTTAGTTTATTAGTCGGTCTAAATAAGTGTTTGGGGTTATTTGCACATCAAAATTAACTATTATATATTTATGTATAAATAACTGTGTAATTTAACTAATTTTTAGTATGTATTTTGATGTACACCTAGCATAATGAATAAAAAATATATAAATTTTTTTGTAATTTTAATATTATACTTAGAAAAATTCAAAAAAAAAAAAAACAAATGAAAATACTCCTGTTTTGTTAACTATCATGTACGTGTTTTTTTTTTTTTTGGACGTGATAACTATCATGTACTTGGATTGATAAATTACATGTGCTCTACAGCTGTAGTTCTTGAGAGTTGATATCGAATTATCGGTGACTGCTCACAAAAGTTTAGACTACAGTCTCGTTTTTCAACGTATCTCCCCATACCGTATTTTTTTTTTCCGTAAAGAAGATAGTGGGGAGAGGATGGAGAGTTACCAAGAGAAAGGGAGATATGGAGAGAGGGAGAAATGACAAATTAAAAAAAAAAAGGTTTAACAAAATAAGAAAGGATAGAAATTAAAACTATTTACAACTATTTTGGATAATATTACTAAAGCGAAAAACTTTAGAGTAATATATATAGCTTTAAATAACTAAAATTAAGAGTCAGTGGATGTATGATTTTTGAAAGAATAAACAAATTGTAGTCTTTGTTTGTAAAATATTTTATTTTATTGTTCAACTTATACTTTACGTCATTTATTTAAATATCAAGTGTCTAATGTGCAAGCAAAATAATTCCTAGTGTTAGGTTTATAGACTTTGGGCATTTTGACAAAAAAAACCAGAAAGAACCCAGTAATACAACAATCCCGACGTTAGCACATTTGAATATTAGTAAAGGAGTGAAGGACGGTGACACTGTAATAATTAAACTATGGAGAATTATATTCACCCGTGACACATGCATTTACCTAATACCATATGAGATTTTCATGAAATAATAATAGAAGTGGTACCTGGAGCTCAGTGGTGACAGGGTATTCGTCCATATCAACATAGTTCTTGTTAATGGCAGCCATGATGAGTTTGTCGCATTCAGGCTCCATCCATGTCGTTACAAACGACGCCAGATTTAGTCTTGGGTTTCCGTCCAGCATCAGCTCGTCGTTTATTATCTGATACGCTGCTTCCTTTGGTATGGAATTTTCCGGCATCCTAAACCTGTATATATTTGTGCATATTTAATATATGTATTATTTTATATATTTTTAATATGTATTTTATATTCTAAAGCGACCTACCTGGGAAGGGAGGCGCGGACGTAGCGCGAGGCGAAGGTAGAGTGGACTGAGACATCGGTGCCGGTAGCGGTTTCCGAAAGAACCATGATAGAGAGAGATAAAGAGAGAGAGATCTAAGGGCGTGTTTGTCTTGAATTTGATTTGATTAAGTGAAGAGAGAAATGTGATGAATTTGGGAATGAGATGAGAGAGAAGAGTTTAAATAGGAGTGGTGATGGATGCATGGTAGTGAAGCCATGTGTATGGAAGGAATTTAATGGGATTCATTGCAATAAGAATTCATGCTCCGATAGCCAAAGAAAATTAAAATGCTACTACGCGTTCTCATTATTCCAGAAACCAAACACGGTTTTGAGTTTTCACTTCTTCTAAAAGAAAATTAAAAACTGACATTTCACTTTTCTATGGTTGCCGTTGATTGAGGTTTCAACTTTCTAACATATCTCAAATAAAATATGTTACTGTTTTGTTTTCACATGCCGTATATTAATTATTAATTTTTTTTCATGGTATTTAGTATTTACCTTGGAACACCGCTTGTCATGGGATGTTTTACATGTTTAAAAAGTAGTAAGATTCAACTTTAAACCTCTTAGTAAAAAAAATTAATTAATGTTAATAAAATTGTGAAAGAATAGGAAAATAAAAGAATTGTGAAAGAAAAAGATGAAGAAATTTTATTGATTGTTTATTGAATGAATTGTAACTATGAAGGTAAAACTAAGTATATATAGAGTATTGGCCTATGAAAGATAAAATTAGATAAATATAAGATATAGATAAAGATAAAGATAACTATAAGATAAGATAAAGACTAAATTATAATTTAATTTGTGTATTCTGTTGGGCTGAATTTGTGGGCTGTGAGACGTCTTTATTGTTGTCATGGGATTGACTTAATTGTTGAGTGGCATACATGATGTCCGGTCGAGTAGTGGTGAGATAGATAAGACGGCCAACCAAACGACGATATACAAAAGGGTCGGATAGCAAGGGACTTTGGTCTTGATATAGTCTTGTGGTACTATCCATTGGAACAGAGGCAGGTTTAGCACCTAATAAACCAGAATCCTCCAAAAGATCAAGGCAATATTTTCTCTGAGATAAGCAAATTCCATTCTCTGATTGAGCAACTTCAATACCCAAAAAATATTTTAATGGGTCCAAGTCTTTAATTCGGAAGTGTTGATGTAAAATAGACTTAACGGCAGCAAGTTCAGAAATAGAATTACCAGTGAGAACAATGTTGTCAACATAGACTAAAAGGATAGAAATTTGATCACCAATGAATTTGACAAATAAACTATAATCAGATGAGGTCTGCTGATATCCATGAGATAGCAAAAGATGAGAAAGTTTGTCATACCACATACGACTAGATTGTCGTAAACCATACAGTGACTTTAGTAGCTTACAGCATTGATTCGGTTGAGGAGATATAAATCTGGGTGGCAGAGTCATATAAACATCTTCAGAAAGATCCCCATGTAAGAAAGCATTATTGACATCCAACTGATGTATAGGCCAATGCTTCATAGAGGCCAATGCCAAAACTAATCTGATAGTGGCAGGCTTGACAACAGGGGAGAAAGTTTTCAAGAAATCAACACCTTCAGTTTGAGTGAACCTTTAAACAATATACCCTTTAAAACCAGATTGAAAGCCAATAAATACAGCCTTTTTGGCTCTTGGATCAAATTTTGATCTATTTGCCATTTGGGTAGAAACAAAACATAAGCATCCAAAAACTTTAATGTCATGATAATTTGGTGGAAGATTGAATAAAATCTCAAATGGTGTTTTAAAATTAATTACGGATGATGGAACTCTATTAAGTAAATAAACAGCATGTCTAACAGCATAAGACCAAAAAGATGATGGTAAATTAGATTGAAACATAAGAGCACGAGCTATATTCAAAATATGTTGATGCTTGCGTTCTACCTTTCTATTTTGTTGAGGAGTTTCAACACAACTACGTTGATGAATAATGCCCTTTGAAGCATAAAAATCAAGTAAAATAAATTCTGGTCCATTATCAGAACGAATAGTTTTGACTTTGGAGTTGAATTGTGTTTCAATTAAAGTAATAAAATTTTTTATTTGATTCTGTGCTTCTCCTTTTGATTTTAATAAAGTAACCCATGTAAAGCGGCTAAAATCATCAACAATAGTAAAAAAATATTTATGATTATGAATAGAATTTTGTCGAAACGGACCCCAAATATCAAAGTGTAATAAATCAAAACTTGCATTGGCTTTGTTAAAACTTTGAGAAAAAGAAAGTTTCTTTTGTTTAGAAAGATGACAAATGTCACAAGCCTCGTCATGATGCATAAAGATACAAGGAAATTGTTTATGTAAATGATTAAGTCTTTGCCCAGAAAGGTGTCCTAAACGAAAATGCCATATATTGGAAGGTGTAATGGGTGGAGATTGGATGGAATTTATGGAGTGTGTAGTGGATGAATTTTTACCGAAATTGGGTTCAAAGACATATAATCCCTCTCTCATTCTGGCCAAATCAATTGTCCCCAAATTGTTACTCTGTAGAGTGCAAGAAGAAGATAAAAAAGTGAGTTCACATATGAGTGCTGAAGTAATTTTTGAAACAGAAATAATATTAAAGTTGAAATGAGGTAAATAAAGAACATCATGAAGAACCAAGGATGGTGAAAATTGAACGATGCCTTTATAAGAAACAGTAGTTCGAGAACCATTTGGTAAATGAACAATAATAGGAGAAATTTGTGTGTTAGAAATAAACCAAGACAAATTTGATGTAATGTGATCTGTGGCACCAGAATCAATGATCTAAGTATTCAAGAATGAATCTCGATTTGAAGAATTGTTAACAGTAGAAAAGGTATTGAAAGAACAAAGATAATGAGTAGTTGGACTTGGCAGAAGTTCAAGTTGGTTTGAAGGACGAGCTTCTTCATTGAAAGGAAGTGCCATGAAAGAAAAGTGTTGGGCTGACGAAAGGTTCAAAAGAGACTCCGAATGAAGTTGCTGGTGTGCCCTTTCTCCTTGATTCATGGATGTCAGCAGAGCTCAAGAGGAGCTCTGATACCATAATAAAATTGTGAAAGAATAGGAAAATAAAAGAATTGTGAAAGAAAAAGATGAAGAAATTTTATTGATTGTTTATTGAATGAATTGTAAACTATGAAGGTAAAACTAAGTATATATAGAGTATTAGCCTATGAAAGATAAAATTAGATAAAGATAAGATATAGATAAAGATAAAGATAACTATAAGACAAGATAAAGACTAAATTATAATTTAATTTGTGTATTCTGTTGGGCTAAACTATTTGATATTTTTGTATTTAATATAATCAAAAGATGTTCTATTTTGAAAAACATATTTGTATTAAAAAAATATTTTAATTTGGATTTCAAAACATTATTACTCACCTTACTCGTTTCTAACGAAAAGAGTGTATTAATATACTAGTGATGACATCGTTCACATACACAGAGCTAAGTTAATAATAATAAAGGTTGACAAATAGTAAAAATAAAATAGACGAGAAACTGTTATGTAAAAAAATATTAGGGATTTATCTGTATATTAATTTTGTTTAAAAACTAAAATATCTATTTTTAAAAATTTTGAAGACTAATTTAAGT
>NC_029791.2:15831553-15832136 GCF_000816755.2 Arachis ipaensis | reverse complement strand
AAAGTTACTAATTAAATTATACATAAATTATATATTAAAATATGAAATATGTCAAATGACGTGTATATATATTCTTATGACCAATAAACTCTTTGATGAGCAAAGATGCTGCAAAAGGCACGTAAACCTTTTAATTTTATATTGAGAGATTCTTTTATTCATATGACTATTATTACTATTACTAATTGTTTTTTTGGTTGTCTATTACTATTACTATTTTAAAATGAATAAATGATTCATCTAACTACTACATTATACGGTAGTTATTAAGAAATTGATTTTAGATTTTACATAAACAAGTGTTAGGTGTATGTGCCTTACATTAAAAGAATAAACAAGTAATTACATGAAAAAAAAAAAAAAGAAAACAAGCATAAGTACCCAAGAGAAAATGTCAAAGTCAACAACAACTATCATATCTTAGTTTTAAGTGCAAAGTCGATCGGCAAAGCATAATTTTTTACATCCAAATTAAAACTATTGCATACGATTCCAGAAAAAGATTTGCGAGAAAAAGCATAAATTCCATTCCCATTATAGTTATTAGCAAATTAAATACGAATGAACTTGTATTTTATGAGAA
>NC_029791.2:15822711-15831529 GCF_000816755.2 Arachis ipaensis | reverse complement strand
ATTCAATTCTAAAAAATTTCAATAAAAAAATAAAGACAAATTTAATTCTATTAAATTCTAAATTGCCCCACAATAAAATACTGTTCCTGATGAATCAATTTGTTCTTTCTATTTCTTTGCCCTTGTTCTAACATACATCGATGCAAAAACCTTTTAAATTGTAATTCATTAGTCAGAGTTATGACATTAATGTTGTAAACTATGGGCCCCACCCAAAATTTACATGCTGCGCATAAACCACGTATGTGCTTTCAAGTTTCAGCCAATCATAGGAGGAGAAGGAGACTGGAGACATCTTATTTTTGTTGTTTTTTATTTATTTGGAATTCTTGCTGAATATTTTTGTTTCCTAACCAGATCACGTCGAAGAGAAAAGTAAAAACTTTCAATATTAGAGGATTATTTCTCAATCCTCTTGTATTCATTAATCTAGGACATTAGGTAAGGTCGGAGGTCTTGTTTATTTGGCACTATTTAAGCCATATATGTAATGCATTGCTTTCGAATGATAATTTACTCCTAATATAATTGTGTTTGTATGTAGGACATAAAATTTCAATAAGTCTAACTACATGTTGGCTATCAAAAGTGACCGTGTATTAGTTGTGATAGGAGTCTATAGAGTGACAATTAATTTGTTAGATGTATGGTTTTAGAAATGTCAGTAATAATGTGCTCAATTTTATATATATATATAACTGTTGTAATCAATATTTTATTTTTACAATAATTGAAATATATTTTCTTTTTTTTTTTTTTCGTTTCATCTTTTTACCTTTAAGTCTGATACTTTTTATGGTATTAGAATTTTCCTTGTTTCTATGACTATAGAACTGGATTAAATGACACCAAATTCATCAATGATGCCAAATTTTATTTCTTTTTCTATCTCGATGAAATTTGATGATAACAATTTTTCTTAGTAAAAAAATCAAACAAACTTGTTACATACCCTGGAGAGAGAGAGAATGCTGAGTCAGCAGCAAAGGCAGCCAAAAAAGGAAAGAAAATAATCCCTTTACCTTATCATTATTCTAGAAGAAGCAATAAAGAAAAAGGAGGAATAATAGGGCAGGAGAAATGTGTAATCATAAGTGACAATAATTGATGATTGGATTAGTCAGATGAGAGAATCAGGGAGGCGTAATCGTAGGAATTGAATGTTAATTATGATAATTAATTTGAGGGAAGGCAATAAAATGAGGAGCTGATTAGGTAAGAGGTAGGAAAAGATTTGGAAAGGCCTAGGCTAGGAGAGAAGAGGACTCTCGAAATTTCTCTGTTATCTTTTACGTTTCTATTATATTTCTGTATTTCCATTAAAATAAATACCAGTGTAACAACTGGTATCAGAGCCCGGTTTTGGGTGTTCTGTGCATGGTGTCCACGCGAGCTGCCATGGAGTCAAGGTTGGAGGCGGTGGAGAAACGGATTGAGGAGTTACAGGAAGCTCAACAACGATCCTTGGAGGCATTCTCAGCAAATATGTTGAGACAAATGGGGGAGTTGCTACCTCAACAGCACCAAGGTGGAGGCGCTGGTGCTAACGACACCGGAGGAGGAAATGATGGTGGAAGGAACGAGCAAGATAACGAGAGGGTAGAAGGGAACGGTGCAGGAGACGAAGGGCAGAGGAGATTCGAACCAATTCGAAAGCTTGACTTACCGGTATTCTCGGGGGAGGATCCGAATGGCTGGTTGGTGAGAATGGAACGCTACTTCAGGGTAATCGGAGTAGTTCCGGCGCAGAGACTGGATTTTGCAACAATGACTTTGGAAGGGGAGGCCCTCACCTGGTTCGAATGGTGGGAAGAATACACACCATTTCAGACATGGAGACGATTCAAGGAGGACTTATTGAAACGTTTTCAACCTGGAGCTGCTCTCAACCCCATGGCTCCGTTACTAGAGGCGAAACAAGTGGAGGACGTCGCTCAGTATAGGCGAGAGTTTGAGGCTGCAGCACGAATGCAGAGAAACCTGGGAATAGAGGCTCTCATGTGCATCTTTGTCAATGGACTCAAAAAGGAAATTCAGGCAGAATTGGAGGTGGCTCAGTTCGATAATTTACCAGCTTTAATAGATAGAGCCATGGCTATTGAATGGAGAAATCAAGCATGGAAGGAGACCGGAGTTGACCCTAATGGCAAGAGGGTGGAGTGGTTGCCGGAAGGGAGCGGATCAGGCGGATCTGGTTCGGTGGGAGCTAGATTTGGATTTTTCAAAAATTCTAGTTCAGCGAAGTACAACACCCACGACGGCAGCGAATCGAGGGGCGAGATTGGATCCAACACAAACAGAGGCACCCCTACTCGTACAGGCCTTACCACCAGTTCAAACGGAGGCAGCAACGCTTCTCATTTGCAGACGACTCGTAACAGCGGCACACGGCCACTCTCGAACGAAGAGTGGGCAAAGAGACATAGGAAAGGGTTGTGCTTCAGATGTGGAGAGAAGTGGGGACCTGATCATAGGTGCTCCATGAAGCACTATCAAATCATACTCCTAGGAGAAGATGCAAAAGAGGAGGCAGAAGGAGACGTAGGGATGAACCAAGAGGCCCATGCAGGGGAACCTGAACGGGAAGAGCTGCAACTGTCATCATACAGCTGCAATTCAAGAAGCCTTTCCTTCCGTCCACCTTGAGGACAAGGTGATGCTTCAAGGGGAAGGTATTGTTACATACCCTGGAGAGAGAGAGAATGCTGAGTCAGCAGCAAAGGCAGCCAAAAAAGGAAAGAAAATAATCCCTTTACCTTATCATTATTCTAGAAGAAGCAATAAAGAAAAAGGAGGAATAATAGGGCAGGAGAAATGTGTAATCATAAGTGACAATAATTGATGATTGGATTAGTCAGATGAGAGAATCAGGGAGGCGTAATCGTAGGAGATGAATGTTAATTATGATAATTAATTTGAGGGAAGGCAATAAAATGAGGAGCTGATTAGGTAAGAGGTAGGAAAAGATTTGGAAAGGCCTAGGCTAGGAGAGAAGAGGACTCTCGAAATTCCTCTGTTATCTTTTACGTTTCTATTATATTTCTGTATTTTCATTAAAATAAATACCAGTGTAACAAAACTCCACAGTTAAAGGTCATGATCTACTTCATCATTTTACAGGAGAATACATTCCAGTACGAGTTGCTGCTACAGGAGAATTGAATTCAGATTTTACAATTTGGAAGAGACAAGATGCGCTACTCTAGTCTTGGTTACTTGCGTCGATGACAAATCCCTTCACAACTCGGATGGGAGTTTGCGTTTTTACATTTGAAGTATGGAAAAGATTATAAAATTATTTCTCATCTCAAATTAGAGCCAAAACTATGCAGTTAAAGCACAAATTAAGTAGCATCCGGATTGGAGCCTCTGTAAATGAATATGTTTTAGCATTGAAAAGAATAATTGATGCCGTGGTTTCGATAGGAGAACCGATGCGTGAAAGTGATCATGTGAATATAATTTTAAATGGTTTAACTGAGGAATATGCTCCCGTGCTTACCTCAGTAGTTGCACGACCTGTAAGTATCTGAGTAGGTGAATTAGAAGCTCTATTGTTAGCCCATGAAAGCATGCTGGAAAGGTTTAGAAAACCAGAATCATTCATACAAGCGAATATGGCTCAACATTCGCAAAATTACAATACGAGAGGTGGTTTTAAAGGAGGTACCAAAGGAGATTTTTGTGGTGGTGACAAATTGGAAAGAGTAGGAAGCAATTCCTATAGTGACAATAGATTTGGTGATAACATATTTGATAGTGGAAATGAGAGGCAGCAAGAGTATAATGGTGATGATTTTGATTCCAAAAATAATCCAAGATTTATAAATAATGAGAGGCAGCAAGAGTATAATGGTGCATCTAGTTCAAGATCGTTCAACAATAATAGTATGCGGCAATTCAATAATAAAAGACTAATTTGTCAAGTTTGTGACAAAATTAGACATACTGCCAAGACATGCTAGTATAGGTATGATAGAGGAGGCAGCTTAAGCTCCAATTCTCAGTATGACTACTCAAATTCACAGGATGCACAAGGCTCTCAATCTCATCTGAGTCATGTTCTTGCTACCCCAGCAACAGTTCAAGATTAGACATGGTACCCCGATTCAAGCGCGACACATCACATGACTTCCAATCGACAGAATCTGATGGAGAAGGAGAATTATGAAGGAACTGACCCTAGTCATTGTGGGAGATGGATCAGGTTTGCATATCAATCTTGTTGGAAAGTCTTATTTTAAAATTGATTTAAATACCAAAGAGTTATTGTTATAAAAACAGCTTCATGTCCTTGACATCACTAAAACTTAGCTTAGTGTCTACAAGTTTTGCTGTGACAATAAAGTTTTTTTTTGTTCCATCTTGATGGTTGTTGTGTGAAACCCCATAAAATTAAAGAAATTGTGATCCATGGAGAAGTTGAGCAGGAAATGTATAAATTTGTCAATTTTAAATCCTCAAATAATGCAACAACCTATGTCTCAACTATGTCTACTGCTGATAGCTTTCTCTTGTGACATAATAGACTAGGTCATGCTTCTCATAATATAATAGCTAATGTTTTGAAGACCTGTGACATTGCAGTTGACTTCAATAAATCCATTTGTACAACCTACTATATAGAAAAATCTCATCAATTACTATTTTTAATCTCTACTACAATTTACAATACACCCTTAGCCTTGGTTTACACAAACATATGGGGACCTACCTCAGTAGTTGATTCTTATGGAAATTTTTATTTCATAAATTTTATTGATGCCTATAGCAAATTTACATGACTTTACTTGTTAGAACACGTTCACTACTCAAATCAGTTTTTAAATACTTTCAACAAATGATTGAGTTGCAATTAAATGCAAAGATAAAAATGGTGCAATCTGATAATGCTGCTGAATATGTGAGTTTGTCAAAGGATTTACAGATGCAGGGGATTATTCATTGCTTCTCGTGTCCACACAAGCACCAACAAAATGGCACTGTTGAGCGGAAGCATCGACATGTGGAAAAAGGTCTGACCATGTTAGTAGGAGCTAGTATGCCAATCAAGTATTGGGGGGAAGCTTTTAGCACTGCAGTGCATCTCATAAACATGTTGTCCACGCCTGTGCTTGATAGCCAGTCACCATATAAAAAACTGTTTGGCAAGAAGGCTGATTACACCAGTCTCCGAGAAAGGAAGCAAGTGGGTTATTGAGCAAGGAAAACAGATAATCTCTAGGAATGTTGTGTTTAATGAGCAACTATTTCCGTTTAAAGACAGTAATTTTGCAAACTCCCTTGACAAACAATCTGATTTGACACGAATACTTCAAACTAGTACTCCAATCATACGTACCCTTAGAAGATCTCTCCCCACATCCTTGTTGCCTTCCCAATCAAATTACTCACAATTACCTCAATCATCAAATTCCCAAGCTCTCTCTTATGTACCCACACCGTCACATTCTCTTCTCCCCAATTCCTTATAGCAGTCATCTTATCCATAATACAGACCATCCTTTTCTCCATCAGCACCCTCAAACACACCTATCCCCATTCCCATATCTGATTTAGAAATTATTTTACCTGACTTGCCACAAATCCAGCCACTTACTGTAAACACACATCCCATGGTTACACGAAGCAAAGTTGGCATTGTAAAACAACAAGCACTTTTGGCAGCAATTGAGCCAAGGTTAGTAAGGGAAGCACTGCTAAGTTCAAAATAGAAATAAGCTATGGATGTATAATACCATGCTCTTATACGAAATCAGACCTAGATATTGGTTTCCCTGCCTCAAGGATGAGAGGTTGTTGGAAGCAAGTGGATTTATTGGGTTAAATATAATTTAGATGGCACCTTACAGAAGTATAAAGCATGGTTAGTGGCTCAAGGCTTCTCACAGAGACCAAGGTTTGATTTTACTGAGACCTACAGCCCTGTAATAAAGGCTACTTCAATCAGAATTGTGCTCACTATTGTATTATCAAAGGCACGAAGCATGAAGCAATTGGATGTTAATAATGCTTTCCTTAATGGTGATTTAGCTGAAGATGTGTACATGAAGCAACTTCGGAATTATGAAATTAGAGATGACAGTTTAGTATGCAAGCTTACCAAGGCCTTGTATGGCCTCAAACAGGCATTAAGAGTGTGGTATTACAAATTATCTATAGCTCTCCAGCATCTTGGATTCATTGCTACTAAGTTTGATGTGTCAGTTTTTACCCGGTTCAGAAAAGACTTAACCACAGTGGAACTAGTGTATGTCGATGACATTATCATCACAGGCAGCTCTGATAAAGTCATTGATGAAATCATTCAACAACTCAACATCAAGTTTACACTAAAAGACATGGGTACTTACACTACTTTCTTGGTATTCAGGTAACCAAAATAGATAGTAGTGGTCTTCTTTTTGTCACAAGAGATATATATCAGAGACTTATTGAAGAAAGCTGAGATGTAAGATTGTAGGCCATGCATTACTCCCCTACCATTATCAGTTAAATTATCTACCTTTGGAGGATCTACCTTCAACAATCCTAAGCTCTATTGATCAGTTGTAGGTAGTTTGCAATACCTTACATTGATCAGGCCTGAGTTGGCATATTATGTGAGTAAAAATCTCACAATTTATGCAGCACCCTCTCGATGAATACTGGAGACTCGTGAAACATATTTTGAGATATGTTAGTGGTACTCTACCTTTGGTTTGCTATTGCAACCAACTGGTATCACCATTGTGGCAGCATATAGTGATTCTGACTGGGGGAACCCGGATGATAGGAAGTCTACAGGAGGTTTTTGTGTGTTTCTTAGGAAGAACTTAGTGTCATGGAGCTCCAAGAAGCAAGGGACTGTTGCTAGATCAAGTATCGAGGTTGAGTATCGTGCTATAGCAGATTTGGTGGTTGAGTTAATTTGGATAAAAAAAACTGATGATTGAGATGAAATCTGAACTTCCAACTCCTCCCTCTATATATTATGACAATTTTAGTGCTATACTTCTAGCAGTCAATCCCATTTTGTACTCAAAATCCAAACACGTTGAGATTGATTTTCATTTCGTGCGCAATTTTGTGACTAAAAGGATCATTGATGTAAGTCATATACTAGGGACAGTTCAAGTAGTGGACATTTTAACCAAGGTTCTACCTAGTACTGCTTTTCTGCACTTTAGAGAGAAATTGATAGTTGATGATCTACGAAGATATAGCAGGTTTAGAGGTTAGGGATCAGATGAGGAAGTCAAGGGGTAGAGTAGGGAGATTGATGAAGAAAAAGGCAAGTAGGGACCATGACAGTGTCTTGAGTTGCAGTCAGGTTTATAGAAAATCCAAAAAATCGAAAGCACCTAAGAAGAAATGAAAGTAGAGATCATAACAGTGTATTAGTTGTGATAGTAGTCTAACAAAATGACAATTAGTTTGTTAGATGATATATGATTTTAGAAGTGCTACCTGACAATATACTCAACTATATATATTATAGATACTCAATTGCTGCAACCAACTTTTCATTTTTGCAATAACTGAAATATATTTTTTCTCTTTTTCTCTCTGTTTCTCTCTACTCTCTCGTCTCATCTCATCTTCTTACCTCCAAGTCTGATACCTTTCAAAAAGTTTAATAACAATTTTTTTTTAATTTTTTACAAAATCATCAAATCATGTTCGTTTTTTTATAAATTACATAATTAAATATACTATATATATGTAAAATTATTTTATACTAATAATATATTAAAATTATTTAATTCTATAAAAAGACGGCAACAATAATATATATAATCTGGTGGATACAAATATTCCTCATGGATAAATAATGCATTATTATAATTTCGGAGGGATATATCCCCATTGGGCAAATTTGTTAATAACTTGAGTTATATATTAGTAGTTAGTCAATTGACCTTTTGGTTAAGTTAATGATAATTACCATATGTCTTTAGATTTTAGCATGCAAATGAATAATGTCATATAAGTATATAAAAAAGAATTTTATTCTTTTGACAAAGATATCCTTTAGTAAATTATAAAATGATTATCTATAAATTGATGTAATTATTAAAGTAAGACTAAGTTGAAATAATTATCTAAAAAAATGTTATTCATGTAGCAAAGGAAAATGAATATTGTGGAGAACCTCAAGTCTGAATAGGTGAACAACCGAGAAGATCAGTAGGCGAATTATAGCGACTATATATATGTATTATGTTCTAACTAACTTCTATGTCCATTTATAAATTACCCCACAGCTGGCTTGGTCAACAAGAAAAGTAGTCAATGATATATTCACGCCCTATGTCTATGTGAACCAGACAAAAGTTCTTAAAAATATTCTTGCAATAATTATATTTAAAAATACTTTTATTATTCAAATTGCTAGAATGTTCTTAAACGAGAAATACAACTAAATACTAAATGTGATTATGTGAACACTTTTATTAAATGAAACTTGTACCGTGACTTACAGATAGTGTATAGAATATCAACTTCCTTTTACAAAAAAATATATATTTGAATCCCATTAATAAAAAGAAATAAAAATCTATTTTGTCTACTTAACTGGTCTTTCTTTTGATGCGTTATTACTAAATTATTCTCAGCATATTGTTTTT
Organism: Arachis ipaensis; assembly: GCF_000816755.2. Taxonomy (NCBI): domain Eukaryota; kingdom Viridiplantae; phylum Streptophyta; class Magnoliopsida; order Fabales; family Fabaceae; genus Arachis; species Arachis ipaensis. The sequence goes on along the minus strand of NC_029791.2, from coordinate 15,822,920 downwards.
GTATTAAACAATCTAAAATAAAATAAAAATAGTGAGATGTTATATACCAAATATAGTAGATAACAATAAGGGTACCCTAACAATAACTTGGAAAAGCGTGTTATCATTCCTGTTTGAAGCTACTAATTTATAGTCATCATCACCTTCGGTTTTCTATTTACAAGGTTCCAAAGTGCGGGCAGTATTTTATTCCTTGGTTTTATAATGTT
>NC_029791.2:15810971-15822552 GCF_000816755.2 Arachis ipaensis | reverse complement strand
CATCGAGTTTTAATTTATAATATTCATTTAAGATTTTGAAAGCATAAATCAAATATAAAAAGCATCTCATGAATCCCACTGGAAGCAGCGTCTTCACCATAAGAGAAAAGTTTAGTTCTTAGAAGCATCCCATGAAGATGAAGTGCTCTGAAGAGCATATCATACCTTATTTTCAAAAATCAACCACAAAAAGAATCCAACCATTTTGTTTGTCCAACAATAGCACTTAATTTGCATTCGGATATTTATTAGAGTAAAATAATAAAAATAACGAAGTTATTTGCTTAAGAGTTAACCATAAGTCTATGGTGGAAAATAGAGAAATGCTAGACGATTAGTAATTTATTTTTTATCGGCAGTTAGCCATCAATATTTAAAAATATGAACTAAGTATGTTATTAAATTATTAGACTAAAAAAATTGAGTTGATAACTAAAAATAATGACAAAAAATAATTTCTACTTCGTGGAGAATTAACCCACTCTACCGGCATTCAATGGTCGATACATAATTTTGTTTCGTGCAAAGCTTACACATGAAGATGATTTATGAGATTCAAAGTAGAGTTTTCGACAGATTTCTAGAAAATTTCTTGTGTTTTTAATTCTAGAAAATTCTTTTAAATGAGAAGAAAAAGAAGAAAAGATGTTAATGATCAATATCATGGACAACGGAGGATGCTTATCATTGTCTTCTGAAGCTGTTGGAACTTGGAAGTGATATACATTCTCATATATGCATAACTGAAACTTTCAAGACTAACCTTGGATTTACAATCTCACGTATCTGTTTAGCTCTATTGATTTGAAGATCAACTATATAACTCCAAGATGCTTTGCCCAAAAAAAAAAAGTCAGGTAATTCATATAGCTCTAAACCAACTCCATTTCTAGTTTCCATATGTACCTAGTTTCTATGAGTATAGTATAAACAGAAAATTCTTTGGTAGTATTGGATTCATAAGTATGAAGTTTCGTATATACATGAACAAATAACAATATACTTTAAAACCACCCTTCAAAATGAGCAATGTACTTTGGAAAAAAAAATGTTTATATCCATGCAACTAGTGGTAATTTAGTGCGTGTTTATTTCTTCCCTTTTTTTTTTCAAAAACTTCACTAAAGAAATTACTTTTTCACAGAGAATACTCATCTCATTTTACTCAATATTTTTGTAAGGTTTTGGAGGGGGAAAAGAACCGATGAGTATCATCTGAAAACATTTTTTTACAAGGTTTTTATTAAAATTTAAAACTGAATGAATACACTTTAACATTTGTATAGCATACCATCACAACCACCACTTTTTTTTATATATATAAGAACTCGATGCTTAAAATAATACATTAGGACGGATCCATAATAGAAGAAAAACAGGATGCACCACAATGCCCCAAAACTCACTACTAATCTTGCTATGCATGTAATTCAAAACATTATTCACCTTCTGGCGCCATGGGGTACTGTCAATGCTCCCTAAAAAACAGAGAAAACAATAGATGGTTAGGTTTTAATTTTTCCTTATAAAAAAATGAGGTAATATTTATAAAAACAAGTTAAAAGTGAAAGAGCATTCTCACCGATAAGAACCTTTATTAGGATGAGAACATATTTTAAGGTTGCTATGAAACTGAGAAAAGCAGCTTCCACAGCAAAGTCTGAAAGCATTAAAAAGAAAAATAAGAGGGAACACTCATTCTGAAAGCTCCTGCTTTCTTTTCTCTGTACTATATATTTTGACAGAAGTTCATTGTGTAGATGACGATTAAGAAAAGTTCTCGAGTAACTTTTAAGATATGATAAGCGAACTTACAAGATTTCATGGGACTTCTAGATGATTCTACATCCAACTTTGAACAGAGAAGACCATATACTGCATATTTGGTGTAAGTTAGCAACCTGGTGACCCGAGATACACCCATCTTTCTAATGATAGATCTTATCATTCCGCTAGAAGAAAAGAAGAAATATATTAATTATTCAGCACTACAAATTCTGCACCCAAAGAAGCTAGGATGAATTTGTTTCTTACTCTATGCGCATTATCGCAATAAAATCTGGAGGCAGGGTCTCCATGAATGAAGATAAGTCATCAAATAAGAGAGACTTCAACTCGTTTATCATGGTCTCTTTTTCTGCAGTTGATATTCCAAAAGCATGTTTGCTGCAACTCAAGCAAAAGTTCCATCATATGTTTTGTAATTTGTATTGCAAGATAACAGTAATATTTGAGGCACAACTACAAAAAAAAATAATAATCACCTTTTACATATTTAATTTATAAAAAAAATGACCAAAATATAAAAAAATCAGCTTTCCAGCTTACGTTTTTCCTTAAAAGCTGAAAAGAGTAGCTTATCATATAAACCTATCTTTGATAATATAATATACCTTATCCTCTTTTATTTTTATTTTTTTACCATTTTCAGTTGAATGAAAAAATTTAGTTTTAAATTCACATTTTGAGAATCTGAAACAATTATAACCCAAAATAAACTCTCTTCAACAAGTACACTAAAATTATTTATGTGCATCATCAAATAGAATGTTAAGAGAGATCACCTTTCAACAGGCGTTCCAGTGAAAATGATGGGCAGATATCTAGAATACTTCCCAGCACCAAATCGTTCACCAAGCCTCAATGTTTTATTCAAGTCTTTAAGAATCAAAGCTTCCCATAACTGACAAAAGTCTTTTCTAAATTCCTCATCCAATTCCCTGTAGACTGCATGATCTAAAAGAACTGCACGAAGTTTCCAAAGGGGGAAATGATCAAAATTCAAGTTCAATTCTTACAATCTTCCATATTTCAATCAGACCATACACAGGTACATACCCAAAGAGAAGCCATTGGAACCTTCAGGAGAAACTAATATATTACCAGGGTGTGGATCACCATGTATATAACCATGCACAAATATCATTTCAGCAAATAGTTCAATCAATGATTTTGCTACCTTCAGTATCAGGTTTAGAATGCATCAGTTAAAGAAAGTACATAACAATAGCAGTATAGCACTACAAAAGTAGGACAAAATGAAATTCTCATAGTCAATGTTTATCAGATTGAGTATCACAATAATGAACCATCTGCAAAAATTGTAACCACAATGAGCTTATTACATCCACTGTAAAGAACAGGAAAATACAATTTACATGAGTTCACCATAGTTGTGAATTGTGATAAATCAACCTTTTCTGGTTCTACTCCAAGCTGGTTCAGAAAGTCTAAATCATCAATCTGAATTGTAATAAGACCCCTATTAATAGAATGCAATAGATAGAAATACAAAGCTTACAACAGCTAGAATAGAATTTCTACAAACTGGAAAACAGTACAAATTGACCAGAACTGATTTTGCTTGGCTCATTTTTTAAATACTAGAATATTTCATTAAGAAATGCATAAGGTGGTGTTAACTGAGCCGAATCCCATAAAAAAACAATTATGATTCATGCAGTTATACATCAGCAAAGCAAAAATGTCCCCAGCAATTTGGTGTAACAAAGATATTATTCAAAACATACCTTTCGCCCTGTATAAAACTGCATTGTTAGGACTTGCCTGCTAGTCAAATCCTGCATGCATTAATATCATACTATGTTGGTAAAAGTATTATAGTAAACACTAAGTATTCCATTGAAAGGAAAATAATGAAGACTATCATACCCAGAATACATGAGGAACCCTGATCAGTTTGTTGTTTCTCAAGTTTTTGGCTGCTCTCTCAGAATTCCTTGCCTCATGAATAAAATCTGCGTGAAATTAATCCAGCCTTGTATTGTTCATTCAGTAACTAAGAAGGATAACTTACCAGCTGCTAGAAGTAAATGTAAAACATACAAACAAAGAACTAAATATGTTGAGTTCAATGGAATAATTTCTTGACTGAGCCCTGATAAAAACCAATGGCTGCAACATGAACATGAAAAGCAGATAAATAAAAATGCCTACTTAATGCTATAAATTGAAAAGAATCAGAAGAAAGAAAGAATAAGAACAGTACTCCAAAAATTAAAAAAAAAATATTGCAATGAATTTAATTACTAGTTCCTATAGCTTCACACAATTTGGATTTGTGCCTATTCTTGATTATTTTGAGTTTGGGAAGAAAGAATAAAAACTACTCCAAAAACCAAAAAATTGCATTGAAATAAACTACTATTCTCTATGGTTTTACCGATTTAGAGGTGTCTATCCTTAATAATTTGAAACTTTAAAAAGCAGTTCCAAACAAAAGTATGGACCAAAATATAAATAGAACCTATAACAAATAAAGAAGAAAAAACCCTAAATCAATGAGAAGTAGATCCCGTTGATATAATGACAAAGACCAAAGACCAAAATTAAAGAAAAAGAAAAGTAAAGCAACCCATATCCAGATGAGGTAAACTGTAGCATATGAAAATCTAAATCTAAATTTAGAAAGAAAAAAGGAATAACTATTCAAAATAACACAAAAATTAAAGCAATGAGCAAAATCCTACAGTAGTTTTTTAATCAAAACAAGATCAAACTACTCATATCACATGTTTTAGTTTTACTGTCTACAAGTAGTGCCCTAAAAACAAACATGACCTATATATTTAGCTTTGTTAATCTATCATATAATTATAACAAGAATATAATTCACATCCGTCTATAGAAAATCATATTTTCTATAACTCTATTTCTAATACAAAATGTCAGTGTCACACATAAAGGGAAAATGCGACAAGAACGCTGATATAATACTAATACGCAGGTATGTTTTCTACAAATTATTACTGACCAAGTTCTGCAGCCATGGAGTCCGCAAATGCCAATGGTAGCCACTCAAACCTGTACTGTGGGTATAACTACATCCAAGAAATGCAATCATAAAGTAAAATAACAACAGAAGTCCCTGAGTTGATGATACTACTTGTTTGAAAATCTAAAAGAAGAGAGAACAGAGACTGCACAAAGTTCAACTTCATCCAGCAATTAGATAATGAAATTATGAAATTCAAGGAAATTATAAATTACTTGGTAAATTTTTATCTTTTCTTATTTTACTTTTTATAAAAAATCTAAGAACATATTTTAAAACAAAAGGAATGGAAACCTCCCTAAATCTATGTAGGATATTAAAAAAGAAGAGATAGTACATCAGCTCAGAAGAGCAACCCAGTACCTTTGCTAAAGGGCAAAGATTATGGAATTTTTCTGCAGCCAAATATATCCCCCTCCAGCATTACCTAGGATCTTTCTGACAAAACTGAAAAGTCCTAACACTTGAAAATAAAGTCCTGAATATGTGAATTTATGCAATATTAAGCACTCATACTATTTGGCATGGAAGAAAATAATTGCCACTAAATCGAGAAAACAAGCAAACTCTTGTTATTTAGTAATTTAAACAAGGAATGTATTGCTGCCGAATGCATAGGCGAACTCATATATAATCAATCTTTTCAGCAAGTTTTCAGTCAAAATTCATACTCCCTCTGTCCAGCAATATAAGTCGTTGATTAGTTTAAAGATGTTTTAATATCTTCTCTCCACTTATACCCGTATTCATTGATACTAATACACCCAATGAACAATAAGCACTTAATTTGAACAGAGAAAAGGCAAGGTTAATTTTGACTTAACACTTTAAAAATTGTTGACGTTAGTGATTTCTTAAAATGTGTTTTATGACAAAAGTGACATATATTTGTGGATGTCGGGAGTATTTGGTAGGTATTAAACAAAAACCTGTAACCCATTTTCTGTTAGACTTAGAACAACTTCTCAAAAAAAAAAAAAAGGATTGAGTTTTTCCAAACATTATTTTGTGCATTCATTGATCTTACATTCTATTTCCAATTTTATGATTATTAGTAATTACTACAACATGTTTACTGCTGTTTAATACTTCTTCTGAGGTAACAGACTTATCAACAAATGATGTAAACCACTATCTTATGTATTAGCTCAAACTTTTCCAGAGAATACCAGCAATAAATATTAGAAGACATTATTTCCTATAATGTAATAAGTACTCTAGCAGGTAAGAAGATATTATTTGACTAAATCACTTCTTAGCTATGGTGTCACGAAACCAAAGAAAAAAAATTCAAGCTAGTCCTTAATTCATCACATAAAATATTAATGCAAAAATATTAATGCCCTTAAATACTGGTGATAGTGTTCTTGATTGATCAATAATTGAATCATTGGATCACCATGTTGAGATAATTCAGATCTCTTATCATAATATTAATCATTTTCCTTTCGCTTTGAAACTGTTTTTTTCTACTTCTTGTTTTCCTTTCAACAATTGACGTTGCATAATAATTATCATTCGAGACAAATAGAAAAATCTAAGTAAAAATTAAGTGCAGCATAATTGCATAAATGCATTAATATTTTTCAGTAAATAAGAGCTTCCAAAAGTCAGACATACCCATGCAATAGTTTTAGATAGGAAATACATTGTTCTTGTGTCAAAAGTCATCTGCTGCTGTACCCAAGGATATTGCACCTATTTAACAGTGAAGAACATGAATTTTCAACACAAGAAGTGCTTCTCTAAGTCTCACTTCAATCTAGGGCGACCATAAATAAAGTAACATCACATATTCACATATAAGAAAATGACAGAATTTTTTATTACTTATTGTGAAAGTATAAATCTTTTAGCATTTTCCATTCCATGTAATATTATAATCCCATATGATGAGTGATTTAGTGAAATAACAATATCTTCTATATAGCCTTCTTTTAATAAAAAAGAATTCATTCTTACAGGGAGAAAAGAGAGGAAGAAATGGCTACTATAACAGACTACCATCATTAGTCAGGTACAATCAATGAAAATTTGGTACCTAAATCCCCAAATAACCTCCAGCCTCTTAATTTATAGGTGTCCTTATTGTCACTGGCGGAGCTTTTTGTGGACAATGAGGGGCCATGCCCTCCCCCCCCACACAAACATTTTGTAAATATTTAGTAGTAGTACTACAGATAACATAACAAGCTCATTTGGCTAAAGTATTATGTAATGACAAAATATTGAAAAATTGTGATATTTATAAATTTTGTTTTTATATAATGTTGTTATGTATTTTTTATGTTAAAATTTTTTGCCCCCTCAAAATTTATCAAGCTCAGCCATTGCTTATTGCTAGGTTTGGACTCAAATAGTTAAATCTCAAAGCCAGGTTATAACACGCTATTCAAGTGAAGATGAATAATCAATACACAGTGTAAACAAATTAAACCTATCCAACGAGATATTGAAATGATAATGTTATTTTCAACCTATAGGCATATTTTTCAGATGAGAAACAAGATGCTCAGTTCAAATAGTTTACTTCTTACAGAAAAGGTAATTTAGTAATTAAGTTGACAAAAGATACCATGTGAGTAGTTGTAAGTAAATTAGCAAACAATATGTCCAAATTATCTTAAAGTTTTATTAAGAAACCACCTTGATTGCTACTTCCTGATCACTTTTCAGCACCGCATGGTGAACTTGTGCAATAGATGCGGCAGCTATAGGTTCTTCATCCAATGACTCAAACCTGAAAATTTCACATAAATATTGAAAATTTTTTCCTAATGAAAAAATAAAACAATGAACCTAAAAAAAAGAGCCAACTAGTGTTTTAAGTCTTTTAAATTAATGGCAAAAGAATAAAGCAAGCATGGGGATTTGATTATACTATCTTGATGGCAGGGCCAATTCAAGGAATGAATCTTACTTGTGCACTGTCAATGCTTTAGCAAAGGGCTCTAGCACATCGCAAGACATTAAACACCTTAATCTTGGTTAGGTGTGCATAGTTTGTAAAACCAAATTCAGTTGGTAAGGGCAACTTACATCTCAGTGAAATCTGGTCCCAAATTATCCTTCAACACTCCCTTGATAACTTTAAAAGGAAGAGGAGCAACCTAAGTCATTTAGATACCATACAAACTTAGCAAGACAACCAACCAAAAGATAAAAATTCAAAATCAAACAGAATGTCTTGAGCCAAACCTGGTCCTGCAGTGCGGACAAAGTTGACGAGTACTCTTTCGGAAGCACTCTCTGAGCAGCAACAAACTGCCCAGCCTTCACATAAAACCCTTTGTTCACTTCGCATAACTTCAAAAACCTCTTGGCAGACCGTAGATGAACCTATGCCAAAAAAAAAATTCAGCATCTCAAATTCTGAATCTGAAAACTTTTGTTTATTTTCTGTCCATTTTTAGTTCATATGTCTACAGCTTTTAAGATAGGTTGAAGGAACAAGTGAAATGCTTTTGTTTTAATCATTTCCAATACCAATCCTCAAAACAATAAACAGCGAGCTGAAAATATTAACAAAAAAATTCGAATAGCTCCTAACATAATTCTAACTTCTAAGAAGCAGTTTGTGCGCATAGCATTACATGAAGCCACGAGTTGAAAATCACCGAAATAATAGTCAAAAGCATTCAATTACAAAGCTTAACTAAATTCATTCTCAAATATGAAAGATGGCAGGAGAACCTCGGAAATCGAGTGACGGTACTGATCGGAGTCCTTTCGGAGGCCGCGCAACGAGAACTCGTAATCAACAACAGTAGAAGCTACCTGGCGAAAAAAATCGGAATAAAAATATGAAGAGCCGCGATGAAAACTGAAACACTTCAAGCCAAAGAAAAAGAAAGGAAAATTGAAGGGATCGGACCGCAGAGACGGCACGTGCAGTGCGGACGAGGCCGTGCACTTCTGCTCCAAGTTTTCCTGCAGAGAGAGAGGAGAGCTCGTGAGTGTTCGAAGCTTGGGCGGCGGCGGCGGTGGCGGCAACGGCTGCTGTTAGTAGGAGAAGGCCGGTTCGGCGTTTGGCGGGAAAATTGAAGGGTTTAGGCGTCATTTCATTTAGAGGGTTTAACGAAGACAGCAACGCAGACTCAGATTCTAATGCACACTGGATGTAGCCTCAGTCTGTGCATCACTGCATCTTACGGGATTGCTACAAATTTTAAACTGTAGATGCAGATATTTATACATATAATGACCAATTAATGTAGCAAGTTAAGTTACCTTTTGAGTGACTAACTAACTCACTAATTATACAAATGGTATGTTCTTAATTTGGACATAAAGAACACAAATTGAGGTGTTAGAAGAGTGTTAGTTAGTGTGTCAGCCAATTGATGCTTGCTGGGAACATGTACGAGTTTGACAAATTCAGATGTAACCTTCTTTCGAATGAAGTGGCAGTCAATTTTAATATATTTTAACCTTTCATGTAGAACTAGGTCAGAGGCTATTTGGATGGCAGAGACATTATCACAAAACAACATTGCACACTTGACTTCTACATTCATAAACTTGAGAAGCGTCATGACCGAGATAATTTCACAAGAGGCATTAGCAAGCACCTTATACTCTGCCTCTGTAGAACTTCTTAACAGCACATCTTGCTTTTTGTTCTTTTAAGAGATTAAAGAATTTCCCAAAAAAGTACAATAACTTGTGGTTGATCTATGAGAGTCCAGACAACTCCCCCAATCAGCATCAGCATACATGAAAAAGTGAAACTTAGATGCTGTCGAAAAAAGGAGTCCTTGACCAGGAAATATCTGAGAACATGATATATAGCATTAAGATGAGGGATTCATGGATCAGCCATGTATTGTACAAGCTTTACTACAGTAAATGTGATGTCAGGTCTCGAAATGGTAAGGTTCATCAACATTCCAATGAGCCTACAATAACTGGGACATCCGAAACTGGGTCACCCTCAACAGCTCTTAGTTTCAGGTTAGCTTCCATTGGAGTGATGGCAGGTTTGCAACCCAAAAAACCAGTATCTTCTAACAAAGACATTGTGTACTTTCTTTGGGATAAAGAGATGCCTCACTTTGATCTAGCCAACTCCAATCCTAGGAAAAAATTGAGGTCATCTAAAATTTTTAACTTCAAGATTGCTTGAAGTCTGTCTTTAACTAAGGGTGTTCAAGGGTTGGGTTGGTTCGAGTTCAGGATGAAATTAGAACCGAACCGATTAAATTGTAATTGGTTCGGATTACATTTTTTTGTGTGTGTATTGATGCGGAATTCAAAGTCCACAAATTAACTGGCAAGTGCACCGGGTCGTACCAAGTAATACTTCAGGTGAGTGAGGGTCGATCCTACCAGAATTGATGAACCAAACAACAATAATCGAATGACTCACTTAGTCAGGCAAGCAGAAAATGGTGTTTTAAGGTTCAAAAGTATTAAACAGTAATTTAGCGATTAAGTAAGCAGACAGTGAAATTGGTGTGAAAAGTATGTGAGAAAACAGTTAAGGTTTCAGAGATGTTTATTTTTCCAGATTTATATTTCTTACTAATTATTTTAATCATGCAAAATTCATTTCATGGCAAACTGTAATTGACTAAACCCTAATTTCTTAGTGATTTAGTCTCCTCTAACCTAATCAACCGCCAATTCCTTGGTCACTTAATATAGATTAGAGGTTAGATTCAATTCTAGTTTATTAGCCACAAAAATCCTAATTATCCGAATATAAGAGGATTATATGTCATATATCTCGTTAAGTCCAGGTGATTAGTGATTTAGGATGAGTTTACTTTCAAGCTAGTATTCAAGTGAGATAACTTTTCCAAGAATCAACAAGAATTTATGTAGAACAAGAGTTATTTTCCAATACACTCAAATAAGGTGAAAAACGGAAGCAATCCTTGAATTTAAATCAATACATTAATTAAAATAGAATGACAATAGTATTAATCCATAGAATAAATAGAGCTCTTAACCTTAACCAAGAAGGTTTAGTTGCTCATAACTTAGAGAGAAAATTAGAGTTCAAAAGTGTGTAAAGTGAGGAATTAGGTAGAAGCAAAAGAAGAGATCCCCAAAGGGCTAAATCTTTTTTCTTTTATATCTAACCTAATTTGATTTTAAAATAAAATAAAATAATAACTACTAAAGCTCAAAAGATTATGTTTGGGAATAAAAATAACCAAAACAAAATAAATACACTAATTATAATCCAAATCTAACTAATGAAGCTCCTTTGTTGAAGTTGGATTCGCGCTACTGGCGCTAAACGCCAGCCTTTAGCACCCCACGAGGCAGTAAGCTCCCCTTTTGTTTCTGTCTTCCTGGTGCTAAATGTCAGGGCCTGCGTTTAGCGCCCCACGAAGCAGTAGGTTGGGCGCTGGTTACGAGGCACCTGGTGCTAAATGCCGAGTCGTGGCGTTCAGCGCCGTGATACTAGAAGAGAAGTATATACTATTATATATCGTTAGAAAGCTCTAAAAGTTGGCTTTTTAATTCCACTAGAACTACGTCAATTGAATCTTCGTAGCTCAATTTATGCTTGTTGGAGTGTGAGAAGGTCAAGGTTGACAGCATCCACTTTCTTCCTTTTTCTTCTACACAAACTCTGTCAAACTCGTCTGAATCTTTCCTGAAATTAATAAAGCCACAATGCGCCTCAAAGTAGTATCCAAATAGGTTTCAAACATTAAAATCTAAATAAAACTTAATAAATTCATATCTAAAATAATAAGAAAATATAGAAAAAAAATGCTCACGCATCATGTATCCGAAACCAAACCAAACCGATTAAGAACGGATTGGTCC
>NC_029791.2:15801982-15810397 GCF_000816755.2 Arachis ipaensis | reverse complement strand
ATGTTCGTGTCTACGGGTTGGTTCAGGTTCTGCACCCCCAGAACCATCACTCGGACCAATTAACATAGAGCAGCATTGGTTTGGTTCGAGTTGTATCTGATTACCCATTGATTTTTAGAACCAATTTAATTGGTTCGGTTCGGGTTCGGACAGATAATTGAGTACCCGATACCCGTGAACACCCCTATCTTTAACACTATCTACAAGTTCTTGTCTTGGTCCAGCAATGATGATAGTCCGCATCACCAATAGAAAATAAAAAATCAGTCTTGTTTGCACTGTTTGAAAACATGGTTTGTTAGAGTGATACAAACTTTGAGAACCATTGCCTCGAGGCTTGTCTTAAGCCATAGAGTGACCTTGTTAATTTGCATACCAGCCCTTGTTTTCTTCGTGGATGACCAAGAGACAAGTCCATGTATACCTCTTTATTCAATTCACTATTCAAAAAAGCATTGTTAATGTCTAATTACATTAAACTCCAACCCTTCACAGCTGCAATTGAGAGCAAAATTCGAACAGTAGTAATCTTTGTGACAAGACTAAAGGTATATTTGAAGTCAACTCCAACTTGTTGAGTGTATCCTTTTGCCACTAAACACGCCTTATACCGCTCAAGAGTCCCATTTGCCTTCAATTTGGCTTTGTACACCCAACGACAATCAATGGTGTGCTTGTCTTTTGGTGAAGTGACCAGCTTCCAAGTATTGTTTGTTTCAAATGCATCTAGTTCCTCTTGCATTGCTTGTCTCCACTCTTGAAAATGCACAGTTTGATGGTAAAATTGGGGTTCAGGTATGGCATTTTCTTGAGCAAGATAGTGGTGATAGGATAGGTTGAGTCTGTGGTTGCTAGAGTAGTTTGAAATCGGGTAGGAAGTTTTGGCATTGCATATTTAATCTGTAAGGTAATTTGGTGGGTGGTGATTCCTAAAAGATCTTCTAAGGTGTTGTTATACTGGTGTAGTAATATGATTACTATTTGTAGTGGTAGATTCTTAAGTATGAGAAGGTGAATGGGTGATTGAAGTGGTAGTTGGGGGTATGGGTGAATGGTCTTGAGCTGGTGTTGGTAGGACAAAATTTTTGAATAAGTCAGCATTAGTTTATAGATGTGGAGAGTTCCTGAATGGCATCACATTCTCATGAAAAATTACATCCCTTGAGATAAAAATTTGCTTTGTCTCGAGATTATAGAGTTTGTAACCTTTATACCCAATATGGTAGCCAAGAAGAACTGATGGATCCGCTCTTGGACAGATCTTAGTAATTAAATTCAAACATGTAGTAGTACATGCTAAGCAACCAAAATTCCTTAGAGACTCATAATTGGGATTTTTGCCAAATAGTAATTCAGATGAAGACTTTAACTTCAGCAAAGGGCTTGGAGTTCTATTAATGAAAAACACAACTGTGGTCACACACTCTTCCCAAAAAGCAATAGGCAAGTTGGATTGGAAGTAAAGGGCTTTGGCAACATTCAAAAGGTGTTGATGTTTCTTTTACACAACAGCATTTTGCTATGGTCTATAGGGACATGAAAACTGATGTAATGCTCCTTTTTATTGTAAAAATTCAGTAAGGGCTAGCTTCTTGGCATTATCAGACCTGAAACACTTAATCTTGACACCAAATTGAGTTTCAATTAAAGAATAAAAATTCTTTAAGCAATTTTGTTGCCTTGGATTTGTTAGTAAGCATATAGATCCAACAAAATATGGTTGCATCATCAACAATTGTAAAAAAAAAAAAAGCGTTTTCCATTATATGAACCAATGGGGGGGGGGTAAGGTCCCCAAACATCACAGTGAACAAGGTCAACGGAATTAGGGGACATATTATTGTGTGACTCAAAGGGTAATTTTCTAAATTTTGCAAGTGGACAAACTTCACAACTACTGCAATCTGGTTTATTTTGTAAATGTAAAATATTATCTAAGTGTTATAAAATCTTAGATGATGCATGACCTAACCGTGTATGCTATAATTGTGATTGACACAAGTTTATTGATACAATATCAGAACTAGCATGAATTAAAGGGATCTGTGAACTTAGCAGTAATGAGTCATTAGTTAGGGATGATACCTTTAGGATGTAAAGTCTTTGTTGCAAATTACCCTTCCCAGTCCTCTTCAATGAGGTGTTGTCCTGGATAGTGAACTAATTGGATCCAATGGTTATAGTGAGAGCAATATTGGATAGAAAAGAAGAAACTGAAAGAAGATTGACACAAAGAAGGAACAAATAAAATATTTTGTAGAAAAATGTGATCATTATGACAACAGTACCAATGAAATTATCAAGAAAGGTTTCTCCATTTTGTAATGAAACTGAAAAATTTCTTGGGGTGTGAATCGAAGAAAAAAGAGAAAGATCACAAGCAATGTGGATTGTAGCTCCACTGTCTAGGATCCAAGAATTCTTAGAGAATTTTGACCTTGAAACTGAGGTGTTGAGAACGATACATGCTGATTGTTCAATAGACTAAGGAGCTGTTGAATCTGAGTAGCTGGTGCGGAATTTATAACTCACAAATTAACTGGCAAGTGTACTGGGTCATACCAAATAATACCTCAGGTGAGTGAGGGTCGATCCCACGAGGATTGATGGATTAAACAACAATGATTGAGTGACTGGCTTAGTCAGACAAGCAGAAAAGGGTGTTGAGAATTCAATTGCATCAAACAGTAAATTCAGAATATCAGAAAGCGAGCAGTAAATTGAGGTGAAATATATATGGAGAAAACAGTTAAGGTTTCAGATATATCTATCTTTTGGATGGACTTTTCTTATTAACTATTTTAATCATGCAAGATTCAATTCATGGCAAACTATATGTAACTAAACCCTAATTCCTTAGACCTTTTTAGTCTCCTCTAACTTTCATCAACCGCAAATTCCTTGGTCGCTTGATTCCAATTAGAGGGTGAAGTTCAATTCTAGTTTATATGTCACGGAAACCCTAATTACCCAAATATAAGAGGATTATATGTCACGTATCTTGTTAAGTCCAGATAATTAGAAGTTTAGGAGAAATTATTTTCAAGCTGTTGTTCAAGTAAAGAGCTTTTCCAAGTTATACAAGAACTCAATTAGAACAAGGGTCATACTTCTGTTCCACCCAAATTCATAAGATAAAGAACGAAAAATAATTCTTGAAATAGAAATCAGTACGTGAATTAAAATAGAAGAATAATATTATCAATCCATACAATAGACAGAGCTCCTAACCTTAACAGTGGATGTTTAGTTACTCATAGTCCAGAGAGAAAACTAGGATTTAGAAAAACTGTAAAGTGCGGAATGAGGTAGAAGAGAAGAGATGATGAGCCCGAATGGCTGATTCTTTTCCCTTTTATATCTAATCATAATTAATGTAAATTATATTTCCTAAAACTAAATAATATCTTTTCCTATTTATAAATAAAATAAAAGTTTAATCAAAATCAATGAGGATCTTCGTGTAGGCCTTGATCACGCGTTGGGACCACTTTGATTCATTGAACTGGCGCCAAACTTGGAGTTTCTCAAGTTTGGCGCCACCAAGGCAACAAGCAAGGAAGGCATTGTGATGATCATGGCGTCACACTTGGGATTTCCCAAGTTTGGCGCCACCAGGGCAGTAATTCCATATGAAAGGTGTAGACTATTATATATCATTGGAAAGTTCTGAAAGTTGGCTTTCCAATACCACTGGAATTACATCAATTGGACCTCTGTAACTCAAGTTATTTCTGTTTGAGTGCAAGGAGGTCAGGGTTGACAGCATCATTTACTTTCTTCCTCTTCTTCTACAAAAACTCCGTCAAATCCATCCGAATGCTACCTGAAATAAACAGAATTGTACACAACTCAAAGTAGCATTCATAGTGGCTAAAAGATATTTAAATCTTGATTAAACTTAACAATTTGAATGCAAATTCACTAGGAAAAGATAGAAAAGATGCTCATGCATCACAACACCAAACTTGAATTGTTGCTTGTCCTCAAGCAACCAAAACTAATATAGGCCTTGGATGTGAATTTGCATGAGAAGTGAGTGTTCAATTAAGCTCCTGTCTCTTCTTAGAGTGGAGTTTATATACTACAATTCTGAGTAGTTTTGGCACTTCACTATCCTTTGAATCCAAGGAGTGTCACTATCATTTGGAATTGGAATCCGGATAATATTATGAATTCTATTGCCTTTATACTTTGGTTTAATCCTTGAACACATCAAAATTTGTTTCATTCTCTTTTCTTTGGTGCTTTGCACCTTGAGCCTAGCCGTGACTTTAAATGCTTTGTCTCAAGTTGCACTTGACACAAAAACACCACAAGCACTTGACTGGGGAACTCTCTTTTAGTTCTGATTTTTCCTTCAGTTGCTCCCAGACAGCGGTACTCAAAGCCTTTGGTATACTCTGTTAAATGCATTTGATCTCGACTCTTAGTGCTCTGTCTCAAGAATTACTTGACACAATTACACCACAAGCATATGACTAGGGAAACAACTCTTTGAGCTTTTAATCATGTCTGACCTCCCTGGTCATTGATGCTCAGAGCATTAGACCTTGCTTTTATTTTTCTTTTCCTGTTTCTTTTGCTTCAAGGATTAAGCTTTTATTTACTTCAAAGAATTCATAATAGTTCTCTACATTCTTGTTCCTCATACATCAACATCTTTTGATTCAAATTCAAATATGCACTGTTCATATCATGCATTCAAAATCACAGATAACACCACCACATTTAAGTAAATAAGACTACTCTTAAATATAAACTCAATTTCTCATGCAATACATCACTTCTGTTCTTTTCTTTTTAGATTCAAGCTCAGTGAGCGGTACATGAGACTTTTTTAACTAAAAGCAAATGATAGAGTGAAACTAAATCTAAGCACTGAAAGTACTAAAGATCATGCAGGTAATCAAAGCAACAAAAAACAGAAGACAACAAAATAAGAACGGAAGGGGAAATAAAATGAAAGGAACTCAACCACCTCAGTTATGATGGTGGCCATCTCATTCCTCCGGCTGTGCTCCTCCATGAAGAACATTCATCTCCCTATGGTGCCACTAATGATAAGGTAAACAGAGAGCACGCTACAACACCAAACTTAAAAGTTTTCTTGTCCCAAGCAAAGAAAAATTCTAGGGTATCAAAAATTTCTTTTAATTTCTCCTGTTCCTGTTCTAATCACTCTGTATGACCAAAACACATGTAAAACATGAAAAATTCTAAAAAAAATTGAGATAAAGTAATTTAAAACCAGAACTAAAATAACTATAATGCTAAAATCAAAATAACTATAAAATTAAAACCAAAGTAACTGCAAAACCAAGGATACTACTAGCTGGGTTGCCTCCCAACAAGCGCTTCTTTACCGTCACTAGCTTGACGGTCAGCTCCTCTAAGGAGGAGGATCATAGGGGCTCAGCTCTTCACCCCTCACTGTGAACTTCTTTCCTGTGCTCCCATTGATCAACTCTATATGTTCAAGGGACAAGATTCTATTCACTGTATGAGGCAGGATTGGACATGCAGTGAATACCACCTTCATTCTTGGGGAGAAGTCTTCAGTGAAAATCTTTTTGTTTCTCCATCTCCTGGGTACTTTCTTCTTTTTGGGAATCACCTCCTTGGTGGATGATGTATTCCTGACACCAAACTTAGGTTTGATGTCAGGAAAAATTTTATTGATTGTTACCAAAGGAGGTTTGAGTTGCAGATTCTGTTGTGCATCATCAGGGGGTTCTTGAAAGGTTGGATTAATAGGCTCAGTCTGCATGCACCTCTCCTCTTCACCTGCTGAATGCATATCTTTGAAGATATGAAAGACCATTTGCTCATTATGTACTCTAAGCACTAATTCACCCACTTCTACATCAATCAGAGCTCTCCCAGTAGCTAGGAATGACCTTCCTAGAATTATAGAGGCATTCTCATCCTCCCCTGTGTCAAGAATCACAAAATCTGTTGGGAAGAAGAACTTACCCACTTTGACCAAGATATTCTCCACTAATCTATATGCAGGCTTTATAGATTTTTCTGCCATCTGTAATGCTATCCTTCTGGGTTGTGCCTCTTGGATTTGCAACTTCTTCATCACAGACAAGGGCATTAAATTGATGCTTACTCCCAGATCACATAACGCTTTCTCAAAGGTTGTGCTCCCAATGGTGCATGAAATTTGAAAGCTCCCTGGATCTGGCATCTTCCTTGGCAAGTTATTCTGAATGATGGCACTACATTCCTTAGTCAGGACCACTGTCTCATCTCCCTTCAAAGGCTTCTTCTTTGACAACAACTCCTTCATGAATTTAACATAGAGAGGCATTTTCTCTAAAACCTCAGCAAAAGGAATATTGATTTGTAACTTTCTGAAAACTTCCAAGAACTTTAAAAACTGCTTATCCTTGGTCTCCTTTTGAAGTCTCTGAGGATATAGCATCTTGGGCTTGTACTCAGGAGCTTTAAGCAATGTTGGATGAGTGTCAAGAGAGACTGGGAAGGGATTGTCTGCACGCCTAGGAGGGGCATGTACTACTATATCTTCAGTCTGCTCTGGAGCTTCTTTTTCAACTGGTTCCTCAATAACATGTGCTTTCGTACTTGCCCCTTGTCCACTTATCAAGGTGATAGCCTTGCATTCCACTTTTGGGTTCACCATTGTATCACCAGAAAATGCACTTGGAGGCCTCTCAGGTATTTGCTTGCTCAACTGGCCTACTTGCACCTCCAAGTTTCTGATGGAAGCTCTAGTTTCCTGCATAAAACTATTCAGTAGTGCTTCCCAATCAGTGTTCTTCTGGGATTGAGAATTTGCCTGCTGAGGTTGTTGTTGTTGATGAGACTGAAACTGGCGGTTATTATGATTATTCTGCTGAAAACTGCCCTGAGACTTATTGTTAAAATTCTGTGGCCTCTGAGGTTGCTCTCTCCACCTCAAATTTGGGTGATTTCTCTACCCTTGATTATAGGTCGTGGCATATGGATCATTATTGGGATTTCTAGGAGCATTCCCTATGTAGTTGACCTGTTCAGAAGGAAATTGAGTATAATCATAATTCTCACCTTGTATAAAGCTACCAGTCATGTCATAAGGGGTCTCTTGAGGAGCATTCTGAGTGTTGACAGTTGAAACCTGCATCCCACTTAATTGGTGAGTAAGCAAATTTATCTGCTGAGACAAAATTTTGTTCTGAGCAAGAAGAGCATCAAAAGCTTCTGCTTCCATAACGCTTTTCTTCTGAGGAGTCTCAGAGTTCACAGGATTCCTGTTAGATGAGTATAAGTATTGGTTGTTAGCAACCAACTCAATAAGCTCAGTAGTCTCCTCTGGTGTCTTCTTCATGTGCAATGAACCACCTGCAGAATTATCTAAACACATCTTGGACATTTCACATAAGCCCTCATAAAAGATATCCAGCTGAGTCCATTTAGAAAACATGTCCGAAGGGCATTGCCTAGTCAGTAGTTTGAATCTCTCCCAGGCTTCATAGAGGGTCTCACCATCTTACTGTCTGAAGGTCTGGACCTCCACCCTTAGCTTAGTCAGCTTTTGTGATGGAAAAAATTTAGTCAGAAATCCAGTGACCACCTTATCCCAAGTATCCAGACTCTCCTTGGGTTGAGAATCTAACCACAGCTTTGCTCTATCCCTCACAGCAAATGGGAAGAGCATGAGTTTGTATACCTCAGGATTCACTCTGTTAGTCTTCACAGTATCACAAATCTGCAGAAAATTAGAAATAAATTAATTTGGGTCTTCATGAGAAAGTCCATGATACTGGCAATTTTGTTGCACAAGAGTGACTAGCTGTGGCTTCAGTTCAAAGTTGTTTGAAGCTGTGGGAGGCACCACAATACTTTTCCCATAAAGATCTGCATTGGGGGTAGTGTATGAGACAAGCACTCTTCTAGGTTGTTCATTCTCATTCGGAATTGCCACATTGGCATTAACAGCACGATTATGATCCATAGTGGACCCTACAGCTTCCTTTTCAAAAGTCTCGGTCAGATTTTCACTAGCCTTGTAAAGTCTAGCTTGTTGCAAACGCCGCCTCAAAGTCCTTTCAGGTTCAGGATCAAAATCAAGAAGGGGCTCTTTATCCCTGTTCCTGCTCATAAACAAAAAGGAAACAAAAGAAAGTGAGAATAACACATGGCTAGCATCAGGAGTGTACTTTCGAAGCTGCGACACGTGAAATACGTCGTGCAGGTTTGAAAGATGGGGTGGTAAAGCCACCCGATACGCCACTGGCCCAATCCTCTCCAAGGTCTGAAATGGACCAATGTATCGAGGATTCAACTTCTTTTCTTTAATCGCTCTACCTACTCCTGTGGTTGGAGTAACTTTCAGGAAAACATGATCTCCTTCCTCAAATTCCAAGGGCTTCCGCCTCTGATCGGCGTAACTCTTTTGGCGACTTT
>NC_029791.2:15801448-15801958 GCF_000816755.2 Arachis ipaensis | reverse complement strand
GCTCGGATCCCTCTGCACCCCTAGCTGAGGTGGTGAACACCCGACTGGTCTGTTGTGCTTTCCTAGCACCTTGCTTCTGCTGCTCTGGACAACTTGCGGCTTTATGCCCCGCCTTTCCACAATTGTAGCACAAACCCCATCCGGCCTTGCATGGTACTCCCAGATGGTGACTCCCACACCTAGTACAAGCTTGATCATTCTGAGGCTGCTTCCCAAACCTTTTTCCTTGGGAGTAGTTGTTGTTGGGCCTCCTAAAAGAACCTCCCCTTTTGAAAAACGGACCTCTAGGTGCAAAGCTCTTCCCTCGGTTCTGTGGAAATGATCCTTTGTGACTTCCTTTCTCAGCGGCTGCCCTCTTCACACACTCTTCAGCAACCCTACACTTGTTCACCAATTCGGAAAAAGTCCTAATCTCCATTGGCCCCACCAAACCGAAAATATCACTCCGGAGTCCTCCCTCGTACTTAACACACTTCCATTCCTCATATTCCACCGGAGTCCCTTGACACA
>NC_029791.2:15787636-15801423 GCF_000816755.2 Arachis ipaensis | reverse complement strand
GAGAGTTGGGTCCTATAACATCAAAGAACCCAAAATCTCAACATTTTTACTCATGAAACTCGAAATCAAGGGCTGGAATTTCGAACAGAAACACGTGGCTTACCTCAAGATTAGTTGTATGGGTTTTGTAGAGCTCTCCGCGGTGAACGCGTGGCCGCAAACGGAGCGGCAATCGGAGCTCTAGATCAAAAGTTATGGTGGTTTGAAGATCAAGTGAGAGAAAGAACTTGAGAGAGTGTTCTTCCTCCCCTCTCTTCAATTTCAGCGTGTTTGAGTGTGTTGTGAGGAGAGAGAGTGCTGAAAACTAGGGTTTTGGTTTAGTTATGTTGGGTCAAGGGCCCACTTTGGGTCCGGTTGGCCCGGTTTGGCCCGTTCGGTCCAATCTTGGTCCGAATTCTATAAAATTGGTACCGAAATTCTCGTCTCAATTTCCTCTATCATATTAAGCCATAAAAATATCATTTTTGGCTTTCTAGAATAAATTCTCATATATGGGTTAATTAGCCGTTAATTAACCGGGTCTTACAATCTCTACATCAGAGTGCAGAGAATTTCCAATGAGGTGACCTGTATAAAAGAAATAAAATAACACAACTAAATAAATAAGTAAAAACTTCAAAATTTATATAAAAAAATGAACAAAAAAATAAAATAAAAATAACTAGGACACCAAACTTAATTTTAGAAATTAAAAAAAAAAATAATTGAGCAACAATTCAAGAATTAAAGCTAATTTTTTTATATATAATGTTAGTGAACCAGAAAAATAAAAATAAAGAAAAAAATAAATAAGAAAAATGAAAATAAAATAAAATGAAATGAATAAAATATATATAAAAAAGGACGGAACAAAAGAAAGTAATATATATATATATATAATTGACGTTAGAGAAACAAAGAAAAAGGGGACAGGGTAGGGAACGTGCTAACGGAAAGAAAAATAAAGGAGAAAAAAAAGGACATAAAAAAATAAATAAAAATTAATAATAAAAAAAATTAATTAAAACAAAAATTATCTAATCTAAGCAATCAAACAACTAATAGTTGTCAATCACAGTTAATCTCTGGCAGTGGCGCCAAAAATTTGGTTCGGAATTTATAACCCATAAACTAACTGGTAAGCGCACCGGGTCGTACCAAGTAATACCTCAGGTGAGTGAGGGTCGATCCCACGAGGATTGATGGATTAAACAACAATGATTGAGTGATTGGCTTAGTCAGACAAGCAGAAAAGGGTGTTGAGAATTCAATTGCATTAAACAGTAAATTCAGAAGATCAGAAAGCGAGCAGTAAATTGAGATGAAATATATATGGAGAAAACAGTTAAGGTTTCAGAGATATCTATCTTCCGGATTGACTTTTCTTATTAACTATTTTAATCATGCAAGATTCAATTCATGGCAAACTATATCTGACTAAACCCTAATTCTTTAGACCTTTTTAGTCTCCTCTAACTTTCATCAACTGCCAATTCCTTGGTCACTTGATTCCAATTAGAGTGTGAAGTTCAATTCTAGTTTATAAGCCACAGAAATCCTAATTATCCAAATATAAGAGGATTATATGTTACATATCCCGTTAAGTCCAGATAATTAGAAGTTTAGGAGAAATTGTTTTCAAGCTGTTGTTCAAGTAAAGAGCTTTTCCAAGTTATACAAGAACTCAATTAGAACAAGGGTCATACTTCCATTCCACCCAAATTCATAAGATAAAGAACGAAAATAATTCTTGAAATAGAAATCAGTACATGAATTAAATAGAAGAATAATATTATCAATCTATACAATAGACAGAGCTTCTAACCTTAACAGTGGAGGTTTAGTTACTCATGGTCCAGAGAGAAAACTAGGATTCAGAAAAACTGTAAAGTGCAGAATGAAGTAGAAGAGAAGAGATGATGAGCTCGAAGGGCTAATTCTTTTTCCTTTTATATCTAATCCTAATTAATGTAAATTATATTTCCTAAAACTAAATAATATATTTTCCTATTTATAAATAAAATAAAAGTTTAATCAAAATCAATGAGGATCTTCGTGTAGGCCTTGATCACGCGTTGGGACCACTTTGATTCATTGAACTGTCTCAAGTTTGGCGCCACCAAGGCAGCAAGCAAGGAAGGTGTTGTGATGATCATGGCACCAAACTTGGAGTTTCTCAAGTTTGACGCCACCAAGGCAGCAAGCAAGGAAGGCGTTGTGATGATTATGGCGCCAAGCTTGGGATTTCCCAAGTTTGGCGCCACCAGGGCAGTAATTCCATATGAAAGGTGTAGACTATTATATATCGTTGGAAAGCTCTAAAAGTTGGCTTTCCAATGCCACTAAAATCACGTCAATTGGATATTTGTAGCTCAAGTTATTTCTATTTGAGTGCGAGGAGGTCAGGGTTGACAACATCATCTACTTTCTTCTTCTTCTTCTACAGAAACTCCATCAAATCCATCCAAATGCTACCTGAAATAAACAGAATTGCACACAACTCAAAGTAGCATTCATAGTGGCTAAAAGATATTTAAATCTTGATTAAACTTAACAATTTGAATGCAAATTCACTAGGAAAAGATAGAAAAGATGGTCATGCATCAGTAGGCGACAGTTGCATGGTTGGGCTTGAATTTTGTTCTTGATTCACCTGTGAAGTAGCAACGTGGTGACCAAAGGGCTTAATGCCTTTTCCTTTTCCATAATTTGGCGAAAAATCATAGATCTTTATAGCACTTGTCAATTGAATAACCGAGAAGTCCACGATGAGAACAAAGAAGTTTATCTTTTCTCATTGATCCTCTGCCTCTTTCCTGTGCTTGTGGAACTTGCTGATTCCTTGCAAAGAATGCAACTTGAGTCTGAGCTTATGTGTTTCCAATTGCCCTGTGCTTCTCTTCCTGTGTCACAAGGAATAGAACTTTGTTAGTTGCTAGTAGAGGATGGATAAGAAGAATCTGGCCACGAATTTGAGCATATGAATCATCCAATCCCATTAAGAAACAATGCACGTATTCAGCTTGGAGATATTTTTGCATTGCACGAGCATCGCCACAATTGCATTGAATCGGTCTATAGGAGTTCAATTCTTCCCAAAGGACCTTGATCTTGGTGAAGTATTGAAAAATTGTCATGGCTCCTTGGCGAAGTTTGACCAAATCATGCTTCAACTCGAACACTCGCGGTCCATTACCATGTTGAAAGCATTCTTTTAGGTTATTCCACAGTTCTTGAGCAGAATCTGTGCACACAAGAGATATAGCAATCTCTTTGGAAACAGAGTTCAAAATCCATGTGCTTACCACATCATTAACACATTACAAATTCTCAAATTGTTTTGTCTTAGTAGTTAGATCAGGTTGCGGGATTGAACCAATGATGAATCCATGCTTGCACTTGGCATTAAGAGCTTTGTGCATCGCTCAGCTCCATGAATGGTAATTGTCGTCAACTAGCTGCTGCGTGACAAGGATTAATCCAAGTTGATCTGTAGAAGGAAGAAGGAAGGGATCAGAAGACGCAAATGAACCAGTCGAGGGAACAGAATTGTCTATGGATCTTGAACAAGAAAAGATACATAATTATCTTCTCAGATCTCGTTAATTGGAATCACATGTTTCAATTCGAGAAAAATTGAAACAAATACGTTCTCATCAAACTCTATGGTGTGAGATTAGAGAAGAACAAGAGTGAAGAAGAAAAAGAAGAATCGAATGAGAAGTGACGGAAGCTTGTGGAAGGTTCAAGAGAGAAAAATACCTTCTGATACCATGTTAGACAAACCCAAAATGATGGATAGGAATTGACTAATGTATTTGATTACATTGATTGTACATTATATATACAAGTTGTAGATGCAGTTATCTATACATATAATGACTAACTAATGTAGCAAGTTAAGTTACCCTTGAGTGACTAACTAACTATACATATAATGACTAATATGAGTCTCCAACTATTTTTACACCAGGTACTTTAGTAATTTAGTCTCAGACAATTTTATCCTTAACATTTATCTTCGTTAGTCAATATATTTTTTCAATAAGTACTCTCCGATCCATTAATGAATAACGTCAAATGTTGGATTAGAATATTAAGTTATTAACTCACACACGTTTGGCAATCTAAACAGATAAGTTTATGTGGCAATTTCAAAAATGACAATGTTTGGGGTGATATCACAAAATGTTACGTTTTATAAAGCTCTCTTTATTTCAGTATTTCTTTTTCGTGTTATGCCAAGAACCTTACCTTGTTCATCCTCTAAAATTGCCCATCTTTCAATGACCATTATTAGAAAAGCTTAACTACATCAATTTGTCATCGAAGGAGATTCTCCCACGAGAGTGCTAATAACCTAGGGTTAGGCAAGTGTGAAATCACAAATGAAAATCCGAAAGGATTGTTCTTTGGGTTCCCAGTGTACAAGGTAATTAACCCTAAATACTTTATGAATAATCACATGACTGAAATATAAAATGGTTATGAACAAAATGAGGGCTTTTTAAATAAATAAAAAATTGATATTTATTTTTTTTAACGTTATATACATTTTTTACCACTTTAAACATTTATTGACAATTTCACAGGCAACCTATAGCATAGGCAAAGATTGTGAAATAGACTAAAAATGCTATTGCACACATGTTGCCTACACAATAACAGTGGATGTTCACAATTGCGTAGTTGATGCCAATAAAATCGTGAAAGAAAGCTATAATGCATTTACTGCATGTGAAATTGTATGTGAAATTGTCGCAAACAATTGCTATATATATGTATATCAAATCCTCACAAACACAAAAGCTATAACTATCATCTTTCATCTATTATTTCTTCTTTCTCACAAACACAAAATCACCAAATGACTAGTGAGCGTATAGTTGTTGTTGTTTATCCAAATACAACAATATCTCGTAAAAATTATGGTGCATATTTTATATGCAGTGATTCTGTTGTTATGCATATTTGGGAATTGCATTCATTGATAGAGCTTAAAAGTTTGATTTTGGTCAATATGAGAATGCTTGGAATTAATTGTGTTCAAAAATTGGGTATCGATACATTTCATTGGATGCCATGCGGAATATTTAGTATAAGGTATTCTGGCTAAAAGATGATGATCATGTGCGAGCTATGCTTGATTGCTATGGAAAGATTGTGACTGAGCAAGTGATGGAGCTTTGCATTGAGTTAGTGGACGTTGGCGGTAGTTCTTCTTCCTCATGTACAGTCCCGAAAGGTTGTTCAATAGGACCTAGTCAGGTGGGGAGAACCAAATCCCCCACAAGAATTTGGTCTTCTCCGAATGGCCGAACCCGGTGCTAATTTGGTTTCTGAAGAGTTCGAGTCAGACGAGGAGTGGGTCCAAGATGGTTCTGATAGTGATAGCGATGACGATATAGAGTTTGTCTCAATAACTCAACTATCGTCTTTTACTTCCTCACGGCATATATTGCCATCCCTGCTACCACTTCCTAGCATGGCGATATATGTATACAAAACTTCTACCAAGCACACGCAATGGAGTCGTAGATAGTCAAGTCAAATCCAATCCACAAGATAATTTGATATATGGACAACATCGTTGTGGTAAAGGTTGTAATGCCAGAGGAATCATTACCACATGACTTAGAGGGGGCAGGTCATAAGCGTCTATACTGTAAAATCGATTTTCACCAGAATGAAAAAGATATATATCGT
The DNA here is from genome assembly GCF_000816755.2 of Arachis ipaensis. Taxonomy (NCBI): domain Eukaryota; kingdom Viridiplantae; phylum Streptophyta; class Magnoliopsida; order Fabales; family Fabaceae; genus Arachis; species Arachis ipaensis. The sequence goes on along the minus strand of NC_029791.2, from coordinate 15,795,738 downwards.
AGAATCGTAAACATATGATATGATCCTAATCGAAATGCATACATCTGTCTCATACACTATGGGGACGGTGAGAAAAGATATATTTTACACTCCAGAGGGGCTATATTTGGAGATACCATCGTTTCTGGTATAGAAGTTCCTATTAAAATGGGAAATGTCCTATCGAGTCCAAGTTCTAAACCATTATTCGACATTGGACCTAGATGATATGCAAGTGGAATCGACGCCTTTTGGTCAGGGGGCGTTGATGACTATAACACAAAAGGGAGCGTGGAGCTAAGGGTTAGTCATAGCTTCTACAACAAAGATTCCATTCACCTTTCCATCAAGAACTAAAGCATTTGTCGGAGTGTAGAGTATTAGGTGGTTGAATCTGATTATCTGAAGCACCATTGTCGATGCAAACATTATGATATAGGTTGTTGGTAGATATTTTGGGTTGCATATCAACATAATCTTAGTTATTGGGAGATTCGTGAATATGAGGCTATGCACATGTGCTTGGTACCAACAATGTCTTAAGATCATTCAAATATTGATAGCAAACCTGATCTGCAGAGTTATCTTTTCCATGATAGAAGGCAATTTTTTTAAATTCTTGCATCTGTTTTTGGAAAAATGGTTACATGTTTATTATGATAGTATTGTAAAATTCCTAAAAACAGTGGACATATTGATCAATTTAGGTAATACATCCAATCCAATTAGAGTACCACAAGGAGCAATGGTACAAATTTAAACCGTTGTACATGAAGGTTTGGATGGTAAAGCAAAAAGCAATTGCTCAAATTTATGAGGATTGGAAAGAGTCGTTCAATCAGCTTTTGAGGTTACTAAATGCTATTGAGCAATGTTTTTTCTGGTATGATTCATTATATCAAGCTAGTGCCACATTATGAAGGTATACTTCTAGACTTTGGTCCCATGCAATTTGATAAGATATTTTGGATATTTTCTCCCTGCATTTGAAGTCTTCAAGAATTGCAAACTTCGGGTATCTATTGATGGTACATATTTGTATGAGCGATACGGAAGGATTTTGTAATGGCCATTTCACAAGACAGCAACTCAAACATTCTTCCCATTGCTTTTGCATTGGTTAAGTATGAGTCAATAGAGTTTTGGTCGTTTTTTATAAGGAATCCGCAACAGCATGTGACTCCTTAGCAACGTATTCTTGCCATATCTGATAGAGCCGGAGCCATACTTGTTGCAATGGAAGAGGAGGGTAGTGGATGGCATCCTCCAAGAGCGTACCATGCTTATTGTATCCGTCATATGGTTACTAATTTCATGAGTTAGTTCAAGTGTAAAGAAGGAAAACAAGCCTTAATCAATGTAGAATATTCTCCAAATGAGGAGCAATACTTGGCGTACATGAGAGTGCTAAAAGATCTCAAACCAGAATTTGCGAATTGCGATGTTTGCAAATACGATTTGTAAAAAGGTCTGGCTGCAACACTGTGATTCTGGCCAAAGGTTTGGCTACATGACTACAAACTTATCTGAGTGCATCAATGTTGTGCTAAGGGGACGCATAACCTTCCCATCGCAGCCATTGTTCGGTCCACTTATATGCGTCTGTAGAAGTTGTTTGTTAGGAAAGGCTGAGAAGCATTTGCTCAACTTAGTCGGGGTAATATGTTTTCACATACCTGACAAAAAATGTTCAAAAAAACATGGATTCTATCCCCAAGATGGTTGTGTACGAGAGCAATCGTTTTGCTTCCATTTTTGTGGTCGAGGAAATGGAGTCGGTTGATGATTTTACCCACGCACATGTAGGATTTATTTGGACACTCATAGTTGTTACTGCGACCTATTTCAAACTTTTCATTATTCATGCCGTCATATCCTAGCAGTCTATGCTTTTGCAAGACTCGATTAGATCAAGTTTGTTCATCCAGCGTATCACATAAAGAGCGTGTTCAAGATATATGAACTGGAATTTCCACCTATTCTTGAGGGAACGACTTTGGGGAGAGTGGCATGGACAAAAGGTATGTAATCCGTTTATTCTCTTGAAAAATAATTTATTTTATTTTAAATTCAATATTATAGTTTGTAATAACTTTAGTATATTAATAGATTTGAATTGAATTCTTTAATTGAATGACTATCTAATAAATTTAAATTTATTCTTTTATATTTTTTTATTTTTAGAAATTCAAAAATGTAATGTATATACTAAACATTAATCATTAAATTAATTACTATTATATTGTATTACTTTAATTATTTTAAATTAATTGATTCGATCATTTTAAGTAAAAAAATGAATTTCAAGTGGAATAAAAAGAGTTGTCGACATTAAATTTTTAGATATGTGAACAGATATTTGTTTTATTTTTTCCCCTTTTTTTAGTTACTTGAGCAAACATTTTGAAAATAATAGAAAGCGTGCTGCTAGTTGTTATAAACCAATATAAGATCATAGAACGTGCTTATTGGTAGAGAACAACTACAACACGTTACAAAAAAGGGCACGCTGTTACTTTAATATAAGAATTGTGGTCGTGGTATGAATTGGATCAAAGTCTAATGTGTTTGATGAACTAAATAGAGCTTCTGACCATCTTTAATCATGTCTACATCAGTAATTTTACCAGCATCTTCTGATAAAATAAAAACACAAGAATCACTAGGAAACTCAAATTGATCCGCTGCCATTTTGATTAGCTCTTCAATGGTATGTGGAATCCATAATACAATGCCATGTTTTGTATGATCTTTTGGATCCCATGGGTGGAAAGGGAACACAGTACATTTTTGTGGATGCATTTTATCTGAAAATGACAAGTGAAATTTTAGCTCTTATTTTGCAGATATAGATTATCTATGGTATAGACAAACTTCAAACTTGAGATAACCAAAAGTAAAAGTACACATCAAGTTGAAAGGAAGGCTTTTTTTTTTTTCAATTTACTAGATGTTTAAACAAACAAAAAATAAAAAAAGAAAAAAGTTTTAATAAAGGTTGGCAATGAGCAAACCTTAAGTAATTCTTCTATCAAGTACCAATAGTGATTATATTTTATTCAAGAGGATTAATTCAAATATTTTTATATTTTTTTTTTGTAGACAGAAGTAAAATTTGTTTTCCATTTTAATATATATTTAATTTATATGTATTATAACATCTGAAAACAACATACTATTTGATTAAAAAGATAGTAACTTTCTCAATTGAAATATATAAAGGCAATACAGGATGAGATTACCTGTAAGTTCTTGTGTGGGACATAGCAAGTCTGACAACTGAGCAGATTTTGCATCTTCTAGTAGTTTGATTAGGTTCTTATTTCCACTCATTCGAGCTTCATCAAGTGGGGTTTTTCCCCATCTGTTAATAAAATGAAAAGGAACAAGTAGCATTAGCACACTGCATATTGTCGTAAAGAATCATGTATATTTTTTATCCTTAAAATTTGTTTAAAAAATTTAGGACTAGTCCAGCTATAATATATCACAATTATATCTGATTTGCTTATGTTAAAGGTTATTCTTGTAAAACTGTTGTTGATTTGGTCCAAAGTTTTTTAAAAATTTAGCCGTTAAAAGTATATTTGATAAAAAAAAAAACATACTTTCCTCTGTCATAAATTACTCATGTTAATCACAACCAAAAGCAAAAATGGTAATGCAATTAATTTGTACCTGTCCTTGGTAAAAACACTGGCTCCAGCTTCTAATAGCAACTTTGCCATGAAGTATAAACCTTCAGCTGCAGCAACGTGCAAAGGGCTTCGGTAATCATAATCTTTCAAGTTGGGATCCATGCCATTAGACAGTAGCCTTTTAAGATAATCTGAATCTCCCCTTGCAACTGCTGTGCATAGAAAACTACCGCCATCTTCTATCTTCATGGCGGCTCCTTCTCTAACAAGTAAAGATGCAACACGATCATGTCCACTCTTAACTGCTTCAAGTAAGGGTGTGTTCCCGAAATTATCTATAAAGTTAACACATTAGCTACGTTAGTGGCAGCTAAAAGTTTAAGTATGTTACATAGCAGTGAAGATTTAGTAGGTTAAAGTTACCGCTAACATTGACGTCTACGCCTTCTTGAATAAGGAAAAGTGTGATGTCTTCGTAGCCTCTGGATGCAGCAAGATGCTGTTGGAAGAAAAAACGTGTCAGACAAGCATTGCCAAAACATTGTACTAATAAATTACAAGACATTTAAAATGTTGCAAGGTCCTCACCAAAGGTGATCTTCCATCGTAATCTGTCTTGTTGGGATCAGCTCCAGCTCTAACTAAACCTTTTAGCTGATACAGATCCCCATTGAAAGCTGCACTGTTGACCTTCAAAGCAAGTTCAGCTTCTTGCTTTCCAATATGAAATGTGATGTCTGACTCTAATTGCTTACCACGAGAAGTCTCTTTTCCCTATAAAACAATGAAAATATTTAGCTCTCTTTATGATGATAAACTACATCTTCCACAACATAATAGCATGATGCATTTCAATTCAGGCTAGAGTAAGGATCAAAGGGAGCATGATATGTGAGAAATAAGAGGGATAACATAATTACCTCAAGAAGGTTGTTTAATATCTTCCTTCCATCATAAAAGTATATATCAAGGATATTTGTAAACGATTGTTTATCAAGCCGCAGGAGCCTACAGAGTTCGCAGACACGAACAGTATATGGTTGAGGAATGTTGCAAAGAATGGATATCTCTCCAAATGAACTGTTAGGTTCCAGAAGTGAAACAGTTTCTTCAGTCCCATCCTCAGCAGTGCCTACTAACTCCTGCATATTCACAGCTTTAGCAGTTAGCACTCAATAAAGATATGGTGTTCATGCAGATATTTGATTATGGTCATATGGTGCAACGAACTATAAAAGTCAAGTCATAAAGTCAGGATTGTGACTGAAAGCATCAATAGAACCTAAGAAAAAAAGTAGAATTATTACACACGTGCTTGTGAAGATATAAAAGCATACCAGCACACCATGACAGACAAAATATAGTTGATCCACGACATTTCCTTGTTCCATGATAACCTCTCCTGGAAGAAAAAATTCCTCGTGGAGCCTGGTAACCTGAAAGATTAAAGCAACAAAAATTACACATGCTAGCAAATTTAGAAACATAATTATTTAACTATCAAGACAATGAGAAATAGATTACTTACTATCTGATTGATGAATTCTGAAGAACAGCCCTTAAAAAGAGGAACCATTTGAATGCATGGCAAGTATAATGTTTGAGATATCTGCAAAAGATGATCAGATTAAAATCCAAAATGATGGAAACTAACAAATATTCTCTGAAGACAGAATCAGTTCAAAGGCACCCTCTTTATGTTATTACCTTAGAGCGAATAGAAATGGGAATTTCCTGAAGGACAGCAGCCTCGGTATAGCTACTCTCAAACTGTAAGCGCAGATGGCCTTTTATTTGCTCACGGATATCCCGTCCAAGTCTATTTCTATTCATATATTTCATAAGATCTGTCATCTTGTCCCTAAATTTCTCAGTTTTTGATCCCTTGACTATCAAAGCTGTCATGTTACCGATCAAATAAGCACCAAGAACCATGTCAAATGAGACATATATCATTATGAATATCATCTCCCTCAAGTTTACTGCATGTATATCTCCATAGCCTGCGGAAGAAAAGAAAGTCACAAATAATGTCATATGAAAACAACTCAACCGTAACTCTACAATAACTAACTTACCAACAGTAGCCATAGTAACGATAGCAAAATACAAGGATGTTGTGTAGCGCTTCCAAAGATCAATTTCTCTGAAATGTTGATAACTATAACCACCAAGCTGTAAACTTCCAATCCATGTGTACTCTTCTTGGGATTCAGGAAGTGTAGTAGCCAAATAGTAGAAAATGCAGGCTGCAGTGTGGGTGCAGTAGAGTTCAACTACTAAAAGTTTCACAATCCGAGTAATGATGTAATTAACACGTATATCCTTCTCCAAATTATGGAAAAATTCGGTGACTTTCCGCACCCGATATAATCTGATCCACAAGAGGTACCTAACTTCTTCTCTGTTTCCACAAACCTGTTCACAAAATAAAGCATTTCTTCAATATAATTGAGTTGCATTTTAGTAAACTGATATTTAAAAGGAAGAAATAGAACCTTGAATATGATATCCCAAGGCATACATCCAAGAAAATCAAAGATGAAGTCAGTTTTTAGGTACCTGCAACAACAGAAACAATTAAAATACACAATAATAATAATAAGACAATTAAGCATAGCAAAAATAGAAATTTACCGCAAAGCAATAGGGGTACGCTTGTAGACCATGCGATAGGTCTGACTATCTCTATAAGCAAGAAAGAACTGCAAAACTATGTCCACAAGAAAAGCTAGCTGCCCTATGATATCCAATATAAACAGATTCTCAGGCAAGCCACGAAAGAATCCAAACTCCATTGGAGTGAAAAAGGATGAGTACACTGCCCATACCAATATGAATTTTGTCCATAATCGATACCACCTGCACTATAGTTAATGAAATTATTAACCATCTAATCATGAATTAACTAACGTGTGTTCTAAGGATAACTTTAATATGTTAGCTTAACCCTTATTAACTTTGCTGCATTAATAATTTTGGTCACATTCTTCCTCGTAGTAATGAGCTAATGATTGAGGTTTTCAAATTATAATTTAGGGAACTATTATTATGCCACCCAAATCACATAATTTCTTCACCGGTTATTTGTATTTCGATTTCTAGCTTATTAGCATATAGTATACTAGGCTGTTAGCTGAATGAATAATGATTAATGAATATGGATTACTAATTTATTATGTAATAATTTATCACGAAAACAGCATTACTTCTATATTTCATATTTCATGCTTTTGAGCAAAATCCCAACCAATCAATCCTCACAAGTAAACTAAAACCTAGTAACTGAGTTTGCGCCAATTTTCAGATCCTTAAAAAAAAACAATTAGTTTATATATTTCCCCTCTTTTAAGATGGTATGATAAATAACATATTATACATGTTTAATCAAATATATTCTATATTTAATTTCTTGGGGTGAGCATGTGCTAATGTAAAACCCATATTAAAACCCATATAATATTATGTGCTTGTTTCAATTAATTTGTATAATATAATATATATGTATATACTTTTTTGGTCATGGGATTTATTTAATTTATATATGTGCTGTATGCAGTAATAATATCTGTGATTCTGCGAGCTAGTAGTGATGGAACTTTACAATTTGCATGACTAACACCACTGAAGGGATTGGGCCTTGCAACTTGGGCAAAAACCATTGAATTTTTTCGCAAACATATCTCTATCGATCAATATCGTGGCTTAGACATGTGATGCAGTGGCAGCGCTGTTTGTCTCTAGCAAAACCACACCAGATTCGAGTCCTAGTGTAGTTGCTAGGTTAATGTGTGTGACTGTGTTTGTATGAACGAAAAAAAATCTATCAATCAATATCATCACCAAGTTGGCCTTATATGATATCATCAATTCATCATTTTCTTAAAATTATATTATAGTTTAATGTATAACGATACACGCATTATACTTTGATGATGATGATGATGAAATCTTGCTCCGTCACCACAATCCAGATCCCAGCCACTCTTACTGTTTTCTTTTTTCTTTTATTTTATTTTATTTTTTGATAGAGCTAGTGTTACACAGTTACTTGATAAAAAAAATAGCACAGGTTGTCCAAGTGTAAAATCAAAAATGTTTCAGCCCTTACGATCTTGAACGCCGAGACAAAATCTTCCAGGTCAAATTATTCCGATTTTTGTATCAACATAATTATTTAAACATGTTATGATTACGATTAGAATTTGAGAGATAGATTAGCAACAAGGATAGTGAGGAGTCATGAGAGGTTGATAATTGACAACATCACATGGAAATGGTTGGGCCAGACAAGACAACTAGAACCCACAATTACATGCCACGTGTACAAAGTTAGAAAGAGAAGGGGGAGAGAGTGACGTGAAACTCCTTTCTTCACTTCCCTTCGCTTCATTCCAAACTTCCGGCCCTTATTTCATGCACCACCAAACCAACCAATGGGCACAAATGACCTAGGGTGTTATTGGTTTAGTTTTTTATGAAACT
>NC_029791.2:15786333-15787622 GCF_000816755.2 Arachis ipaensis | reverse complement strand
TTAAGACACATAATAAGTTTATTATTAGAAAAAAATTTTAAATATTTTTATTTAATAAATACAAAATAAATAAATAAATAATTTAAAATTTTTATATTTTCAATAAAAATTTCTTAGTCTGTAAACTTAGCTAAACCCATATTATTATTAACTGTGAATGATAGAATACGTTACTTTACGTTCTTACTCATCAGATTACATTTTTAATGTTATGTATAGCATTAAGTGATAACAGAGAGATCTACCAAGAACATGCCACTGTAATATATAGTTTCTTTCTGAACTCTTTATTAGTTAGTATCTCTGTAATGATATTCTATATTTTATATAAAATATTAGAGGTGTAAGTGATAGGTGATGCCATTATTAGTTGTTATTTAAAAATTAATTAAAAAAATAAAAAAGAAAAGAAAGAAAAGGAGAGAAGTGAACCTGTTTTCTGGGTGGATGACAGCGCCCTTGGAGATGCCTCGGATTCCATCGAGTAGAGCTTGACGACTGAACTTCCTCCGAGCCGAGTTGAGTCCGAACTCGTTCTCTATGAGGTCAAACCTGCTTCCTCGCGACGATTTCAGCCGGTCACGGAGGTCCTGTACTTCGTATTCCCTCTCGTCGGAAGAAGACGACTCCGTTGATGACGTCGACGAAGAAGAATCCGTCGTCGTCATCTTGTTCCCCCTCCGTTTCTCGTCGTCTTCTTCCACGGTCACCTTCACTTTCTTATTGTTCTTTCCAACATCGTTCATTTTCTCGGTGAATAATAATAACAAATTGTTGTTGTTATTAACGATCGGTTACGATTTTTGTAATGTGGAATGTAGATGGAACTGCCACGGAAGATGAGAGGTCGGAAATTGGATTAATTCGTTTGATGCATGAAAAGGGAAATGGAAAGAGGGTCACGAGATGGAGATGGAGATCACGGAGTTAGGTTAGGGGAGGAAGGTGGAAACGACGTCGTTGAGTAAGGGTTCTTGACTTTCTTGGGTTTATTATGGTTTGAAAGAAGTGACGGTTTTGAAAAGGAGAAGAGATCGGATAAGGGAAAAACGGAAAACGAATGAGAAGAGAGAGAAAGAGAGAGTATAGTGGATATTATGGAGAAGTAAAAGAGGGTGAAGGCGCGAAGCTACATAGAATCATAGATAAATTGAGTGCCTGTGATATGGACCATTCTAGTATGAATACTCCCCTTTTATACATGTACAATTAAGCTCAATCCTTTCAACATGACGTGTACTCATTTCAAATTTATTATTATACATATAATATATTAAGATTTTTCTTTT
>NC_029791.2:15783515-15786022 GCF_000816755.2 Arachis ipaensis | reverse complement strand
TCATATCCATTTTATATAATTATTATTTTATATATATATATATAAAATATAAAAATTTAGTAAGAAAAATATTTTTAATCAAAATCAGTTAATATATAATATGAATTAATTATTGGTTCAATGGGATTTATTGCACATAAAATATCATCCAATAATATAAATTAGCAAAACTTATCTTCAGAAAACTTACCAAAAAGTATAGCTAGACATTTTGGGTTATTTGCATAGAAATCATTTACCTTCAAGACCGTCAATATTTAAAAGAGGAATGCTAGAAGCCAGCAACTTTGTGATTTGTAGTTATCAAATAGTCATCAATGATGATTTTAATGGTGTGAGATGAGTGTGAGATTTCATCAAATGGCTCACTTTTTTTGCTGGCCTGATTACATGTTGGTCAGAATTTAACGAAGTTGCTGGCCCCTAGATTTTCCCTATATAAAATATATCGTGTTATTGGACAATTGTTTTATCCAAAATGTTTAGTTACGAAAAAAATCAACCAAAAACAGTCATAAATTATCTTACTTAATATTTATTAATTAAATTTCGTTACATCAATTTGATTTGGATTTAGGCAGAAACATACATAAACATATGTGGTGACGAGCACTCGAAGATAGTGGCAATTAATGATAAACATTAATTTTCATATATAATCCTAAAAAGAGAGAAATAAAAAGTAGGAAACATGTGTGCATATATAAATTTATAAGGTTGTCCATGATCCACGGCTCCACATCCACTGATCCAGATGTTACATGACAAATAACCCAATTCTTTATTTTATTTTATCTTTTTTTGTGGGATGAAAATAATCAATTAATGTCAAAGAGAAATTGAAATTTTTGGACAAAACAAAGTTGGCTGTCGTAATTATTGTTATTATAGTTGTCCAATTAACCATTAGTTGTCACGATAATAACTTATACTGCTCTTCATTATTGTTGACTCGGCTTTGCTTCTTCCATGTTTTCATTTCGGAAGATATATCTTATCATGCGTGACATATGTTTAACATAATTCAAACATATGCCAAAAATTTATAAATGAATGTTCAACGTAACCTACGCCAGAATAAACAAAAAGTGCATTCTTTATGCTATATTATTTGTTCTGTAACCAGTTAAACACTTAAATTCATTATAGTACCGTCAAGGGAAAAATATAAAAAGAAAATAAGATTTTGGAGTTTGTCCAATCATGTTATATAAATTTCCTATATTCCGTATAAGGACAAAATATTATGTGTCATACCTCAACAACTTGAAACTTTATCATCATACATACATATGCTGGATCAAAGTTTAAACGACAATTGTAATATAAGGACGTTGTCTACTACTACTAATCCACCCTTTTTTTTTAATTCAATTTGTTCGATAACAATAAATATGATATTACTCAAGATAATAATTATTTGTGCTGCTTCATTAATAATTTTGAGTTTGAATTATAAAAATAAAATATTATATAATATTTATTAACATATGGATATTGATATTTTGAGGAAAAAAAAACAGAACAAGAATATCTATTTTAGAAAACGAAATATATCTACTATCCAAATTAATATAATATTTTATTCATTATTATTACATACATTAAATTAAAAAAGGATGAATCAATAAACACGTTAATTCCTAATAATATATAGTTAAACATGTTTAATTTTAATAATGAATAGTTATTACTTGTAAAGTGTTTAAAATTGAAAAACAAACAATTTTTAATAGTGAAGATTGTGCGTTTGTTGGCCAAGTGTATGTAACAAGAATAGCTTGAACCATGAATGTTTGTAAATGAGTAGTGAAGAATAGAGAAGTAGAATATAGATTGAAAGAAAAGTAAAAAACGAATGTTACAAGGACTCATACGGGTACTCTATATGCTATATATTCTTGCTATGCCTATTTATAGCCAGAAGAGAATAGCCAACATTAACCTAACAACCATACCTTCCAATAACTACTTTACCAGAATTTTGGTTACACTATCCCACTAATTGAATTTATCTTATCCTTATCCTTATCCTTGATAGTAATGCATAAACATGAGATTTAGTAGGTTAATTAGTTGCATGCAGTAGTATTTTTTTCCTTTTTGATATATATATATATATATATTCGGATTTTTTTTTTATCTCGAGGTGCATTTTTTTGGAACTGTTATATAACTGATATAGTTTTTTTTGTTAGGTGCTCCGTTTTTCTTTTTTCATTGAGGCCGAACCTAAACCTGTCCATATACTGATAAGGGATGTATCAATTCTCGGCCGAGGGCTTCCAAAAACATCGTAAACTAAATTTGTGCTGACAAATAACCAACTTATGAATGTCAACTAAGTATCGTAAGTAAATTGCTCCCGATTATTCAATCATTTGATAACCATCGAATTTGTTTCTTCGTCTTTACAAAAAATAAGAGAAATTCATTGATTGACTGCCTCCATTATGTTATTGCTAGCAAATACCACTATTTTTGGTTATATATATATATATATTATT
>NC_029791.2:15781546-15783438 GCF_000816755.2 Arachis ipaensis | reverse complement strand
AAAGAGTGTTTACCCTATTTGTTAATTAGACAAATTTTAACTATTCATTATATTTTATATGATGATTCAGATTCAGATTTAAAATTTAAAATTTAAAATTTTAAGATGTTTAATGCTTTGTTTTTTTTTTAATTCTTTATAGCAAGTTAATTTGTAGGAAGTATTGTCCTCTTCATTTCCTTTGAAACTCCTTAGCGTATTCGTTTGATAAAAACTGACCAAAAAAAGAAACTCTTTTTGAGTTTATATATATTGTTCATACCTGAAGTGAGTTTATGGGATGAAGATCGAAAATCTTAATTTTGGCGTGCGTAAAACCAAGTTGGATGAACAATTTGTAAAATACTTGATGCTAAAATCAATAGTGTTAGATGATATAGAACGTGTGTCTTTACCTGTTGAGTGCCCTTTTTTTTTTGGGTATTCTTTTTTTTCAGTATTTTAATAATATTGTCGTTGTGGTGTGCTTAGTGTTANNTATAAATATATATTATAAGAATTAAATGCAAACAAATTAAAATACATATAAGCTACCAAAATATATATCACGGATCGGATCTAAATCCAGATCACTTCATGTATGTGAGACAACTGAATTAATCTACTTTTCCCTAGTTAGTTACTAGTATTATTTTTGAACATTAAATTGACTAACAAAGTTACTTAAAAATGCTAAGTGTACAATTTTATTAAAAGATATAATTATTTATATATATTTTTATTAGTTTAAATTTTTTGTAGAAGTAACATCATGACACGATATTATAGTTTCTATGATTAAAAGGTCTAGAATTTGATGTTTGTTAGATCTTAAAAAAAATAGTATGAAATAAATTAAAAAAAAAAGATGCAAATATTTAAGCTAATCCAAAAAAAAATCATGTTTAAAATGGCATGTTTAACATATAATTAATTATTACGTGTTTCTTTCTATCGATTTAAATTTTTGATAAAGATGATATAATGACAATCTAGCTTTTTGCTACGAAGCCAGGGTTGATATAATGGAGCTCACAAACCTGACTCATCAACACACATAAAAGGACTATAATTTCTTTTGTTTAGCCATGACATGCATGCTTAAAAAAACTTGAATTGTGTTTTCCTTTTTCTTCCATTCATAAGAACACATATTGATATTATTATTAATTATTGATACATTTGTCATTTGAAACAGGGTTGCGTTCACTTTAACAAATTCGGTTTATGTCGGGTGATTTATTAATTCACAAGATACGCTCCTTTTTCTCAAACATAGTTGGAAAAAAGGTTTACATACATTACATGGTTTAGACTTTATTTAGAACCACCATATATATATACACTTCCACCATGCGCCAAAGCAATACAACAAAATAACCTAACGTCATTACTTGTTTTATTAACAAAAGTGTAAGTGGACTCAACACCAATCAAACTACTAATAATTAGGTCAAGATATAATTAGAGTAAATTACAAAAAGAGAATAGACTTAAAAAAGATTTATATAAAGACATATAAGTCTCGCCATTCTCAAAAATAAGATTTGTAGATGATTTATTATAAGTGTAAGATATTTATTTTTTTGTAAGCTAGCTTTTAAAATTAAATTAGGTCTATCTAATTTTAGTTCTAATAAATAATTCTAAAAGATAAAAATAATAAAAGAGGCCAAAAAAATTTATAAATAGGCAAAAGTGATTATCGTCAAATTGTTTTGTTTTGTTGATAAAAATTAAAAGGCTAACATGACACTATACAAAGTTGTCATATAAGCATTCTTGTGTTGCCACGTCAAACTTTTCAATTAACAAAAATAATGAATGTTTTTATGTCATACCTCTAGGTATGGTGTGGTTTTGATAGTTTATTTTATTTTAGAGAGTTAATATAATATATTGATGAGCGCTTA
>NC_029791.2:15777459-15780602 GCF_000816755.2 Arachis ipaensis | reverse complement strand
GTAAATTGTAAATTTTTATCATGTGTCAACTTTCATTTCTATAACCTAATGTATATAGTTGATAAAATTTGGTGGGTAGGTGAATCAACATGACATGCATTTAATTTATATAGGTTAAAAAACTGTGGGATTGAGTTTATGGTATGGCATCCACTATCCACACACATAAGCTGACTGATCCACGGCTTTGAATTGTTTATAAAGATACGCTCTTTTGGTGCTCTCTCCACTTATCCATGCATTTAATTGGATTTTTACAATTATTAATTATATGGTATATTTATCAACAATATTAACTTTGTTGTGTCTGCTTATTGCCCATGTAATGCATTTCGCTATTTTTGTTAGGATAAAATATTATTTTAATTTTTTAAACGGACCACGTGATCACTCGATTAATTCAAGTTGATTTCATTACAAGAATTTAATTAAAAATTTTAAATTTCAAACCATAATTTTAAAAATCGAACCAAATCGAACCAGTTGGTTCCACTGAGTTAATTAAAAACCAATTCTCCAGTTGATTTGGTTGACATAAGAAACCATCTAAGATCTAACAAAAAATCAATGAAAAAACCGTTGAATCAGCAGTTAACTGCTAAATCATGTGAGCCGGACCGATTTTTTTAAGATTTCTGGTTCAGAATAAAAGCGATGTCGTTTGAAGTTTTTTTTTTTTTTTTTTAAATTTAGAAAGAGGTATGCAATAAAGTTCTAGAAAAGTCTGATTTCTGATCTGATGATAAAATGAATAAAGTTATTGTTAGTATATATAGTGGCCGGAGGATATCCCATTTGTCCTATATTAAATTATGAAAGGGCGAAGATTTGCTTTTGGGTCCTTTTTTATTATTTATTTGAACAGATTATAGTTCGTTACTCCTCATGTCATTAATCAGATTATTAATAATAAATAAATGATGGGGGAACATAGAGCATAAATGCATAATAAATCCGCCAAATGAAGGAAATTAATTAAGGGTGCATAACACTAACAAATAATGGAATTCGTGGTCACAATTTCACGTATTCTCTTCTCCTATATATGCTACTGGAATTTTCAGACTTGTCCATTTTATTAATTAGTAGCACCAATTGGTGTTGTTGATGATAAACATGCAAGGAAGAAATTAAAATGCAGATGGCATTAATAATAATGCGTTGGTATTTAGAAATTAGAATACATAATGGTTAGAATAAATAATTTTATTAATTCAGATAATTTATATTAAAATATCAAAAATATATATTATAGTGCGAAAAAGTTATTTATAAGGATGATTAAAAAAATTTGGTTCTTTGATCTTCTTCAATAATCAGAGTCTTCTCTATTTTTATTAGGGCTAAATCACAATTTCTTGATGAAAAAAGAGTTACGGAAGTTACTATTTATATTTGAGTGTGTCACTCATTAAATTCTAAATCTCAAATAAAAATAGTATCTAAAGTCCAAATAAAAATAGTATCTGGTTTTATTCTTCTTTAATTCAAAATAAAAAATAATTATAACTTATTCAATTTAGCATTTATATCAATAAATTATATCACCGTTATATAAGTAATTTAATTTGAAATAGCATAATTTGTTATTATAATTAATATATTACCCACAAACAAATTAAAAAATTAAATAATTTTCCAACAATTTTTCACTTGGGTTATACATATATTCTTTCTTGAAATAATCACATCTTATAAATTTTATGTGCGCATCTAAATGTTGTTTCTCTTATTATTCTAACAATCTGGTCCGTCTTATATATTAGTTATGAAATTACCGCAGCTTTTATCATATTACTGTCGCGACGAAACCACGATGATCACCATATTAACATACTCAACGACATAGATCAAATTTGGATGAGAATTTCAGAAATTACATGCGAAAATAATCCCATACATGCTTATTTTCAACTATTCCAACTTTAATAAACTTTATGAGATCATGAGTCAGAGTGAAAACAAAACTAAATACTTTATTTCTGCAGAAATATCTATATTTATAAATTTGTCTAAATCATATGAGCATCTAAGTGCACACTCCCACTAAAACAATATATCATAAAAATGATATATAAATAGTATCCACACGAAAAATTTTGAGTGTTTGTTTTTATTAACCAAATATGCATGCATTTGTGAAATTTATGCTAAATTATTCATAAGACACGTAAACACTTTGAACTCTCTTGTTTAATAAAAATTAAAAATATTAGACTACTAATATATTGTCATAAAATAACTCAAATAATCTTTTAAATAATTTATTTTTCATACTTTGTGACAAATACTCATAATCACCAAAATGGATGCATTTAAAAGATGTTTTATATTCAAATACTTTAGTAGAAGGAATAATAAGTGTCTTTTTGACACCGTTTTAAAGAATTCTTTCAATAAACATATAAATATACATACAATTGATCAAAATTATCTTGATATCTAATAAAGTCAAAATCTGAATATTAAATAATCTCTAACTTTAGTTTTTGACTTCATATGTGTGAATATATAATGTTTTGTTCAAACAAAATTTGTTTGTGTACTATTTAGTAATTCATTATTGAGTATGTCTAAAATGAGCACAATAATTATGTGCTTATTAGATGCGCCATATTTATATAGACCATTAGATTTGATTAGATGAAAATCAAAGGCTAATATGAAAGAAGAGCATAAACATGCCTATCATATATTACATATTTACTTATATTAGTAAGACCTAAACTAATCAAGCTTACATAATTAAAAAAATAAAATATATAAATACAAAAAAAAATAAAAATATTTTTTATAATAAAATTTTAACCAAATAATTGAAAACGATTGAATGTTTTGTTTAAGGGTCCATCTAGTGTACAGATGCACTTTGGTACAGATTTACAGATTTTTGTTTTTATTTGGTTTAAAAGTGTATCACTAAAAGTGTTGCTTAAGGAGAAAGTGTTACCCTTAATCATGTGAAATTTATAAGCCAGACTTATAGATCTTCCAAGATTTTCAGTTGATAAAGGTATAGCATATCCCAGATGGGCATTAAATTTAACATTTACATTTGCCAAGTTTCCATGAACAATTTCAATTATTTGATCTATTGGGTCATCAGTAATTCTTTTGTCACAGATTGCTAAGCTTATTGGTGG
>NC_029791.2:15776061-15777233 GCF_000816755.2 Arachis ipaensis | reverse complement strand
TGTTGGAGTAAAAGTCCCTGAAATATACCTGCAAAGTAGTTTCTTTGGGGAATTTTTAGAATCTAGTGATTCTTTTTCTTGTTCCAACCTTTTTATAGCTTTCTTAGCTTTTAGACATCCTGACCAGGTTATGTCTGAAGCATCTGTTTCTACTATTAAGTAGTCATTTTCTTCTGGAATATAAAGTTCCGGAAGTTTTTCACATAATTCTTTAATCTTTTGAATTTGCATACTATCTTTTTCATCCCATTTCCATTCTTTTTTTGTACTTATTTTTGGAAATAAGCTTTTAGTGTATTCTGTTATATTCCTTAAGAATCCTTGATCAGAAATATAATTTATACACCCTAAAAATCTTTGTAATTGTTTTCTATCTTCTATTTTATTAGGAAATAAATTTACCTTTTCTAGGACATTTGGCTGAAGTTTTAGCTTTCCTTGAATGGATAGAATTAATCCAAGAAACTCTATTTCTTGTTTTGCTATTCTTGCTTTCTTTCTGCTAAGAACTAATCCTTTTTCTTTACATCTTTCTAAAACTATTAATAATTTTTGAAGATGATCTTCTCTATCCCGTTTTGTAAAAATTAGTATATCATCAATATACACTAAAACAAATTCATTTAACTCTTTTAGATTTTCTTCCATAAATATTTGATAAATACCTGGAGCTTGTTTTAATCCGAATGGCAATACATTCCATTCATAGAGCAACACACTTGTTGATTCTTTTGTTGGACAAGTAAAAGCAGTTAATTTCTTTGTTTCTTCGTCTAAACGAAGTTGCCAATATCCTGATTTTGCATCAAGAGATGAAAACCAAGTTGCTCCTTTGATTTTTTCTAAAATAGAATCTTTTCTTGGAAGTTTATGAGCATCACCAATAGTTGCTTCATTCATCTTCTTATAGTTAATAACCATTCTTCGTTTTCCCCTTTTAATTTCATTATTGTTTTCGACATAAAAGGCTGGAGCCGCATGAGGACTTTTACTTAATCTTATAATTCCTTTTTGAAAAAGATCTTTACATTCTAATGAGAACTCTTCTCTATCTCTTGCGGAATAAGGGATTTTATTTGGAACATTTATCTCTTTTGTCGGATCTTTTAATTTAATGCTTACTAATTCGTTATTTGTATTTTTAATATCTAAAGGATTTTCAGCACAAATTT
>NC_029791.2:15768783-15775926 GCF_000816755.2 Arachis ipaensis | reverse complement strand
TTTAAATTTTAAATAACATGTCTCCAATATAGAAAATATTTTAAATTTTAAGATCTTATCTATAGTAGTAGTCGGTATTTTTATACGTTTTGATTTTTGATTTATTGAAGAATCGTGTGGAGCTTTTAAAACTATATATGTTAGTTCTTGAATGAATGGATGATATAGCTTTAAAAAGTTATTTCCTATGATAAAATCCATTCCAGAATCTAACATGTATATAGATGGAACAATGAACCTATAATTTTGAATAAAAATTTCAACCATCTCTGCTTTTTGGTCAATTTTATGTATTGATTTGTCAGCTATTCTAACTCTTAATGGTTTCTTTAATTTTTTCCAATCAAGTTTTGTATTTGAACTAGCAAAGCATTGTGTTTCTCCAGAATCTATGAAAGCATTTATAAATTTTTCTGTTATTTTTATAGTAATAAATGTAGCATTATTACTCTGAGTCTGTTTCCGAGACATATTCAAAAATATAGTCTAAGTTATCATCAGATTCTTCTAAAGGTTCCATGAAACAAGACTTAGCGATTTCTATTTGTTTAGTAAGATCCTTTTTATCCTTCTTTTTCGGACATTCATTTGCACGTCATTACAGTTAACATTAGTTAAAATCATTAATTTTTGATCTATTAATTTTGATAACTTAATTATTTCTTCTCTTAAATCTTCTAATTTACTTTTTTCCATTAGGTGACGCTTTTCTTTGTGAAGAGCTACGGTTTTAAGTGAAAAGTGTGGCTTTAAAAAGTGTGGTTTAAGTAAGCAAATCTTTAAATCTGTACAGATTTAGATCTGTACCATATAATTTTCTTTTATTTAAATGAAAAACGTCGCAGCTTTGGTATGATGTACTGAAATGCAAAATGTTAGAATATAATAATATTTAAACCTAGAATTTTGATCCTAATTTTATGAAAAATGACCTCATTTAGCTTTTTATATTTAATTTTTACACATATAAAAATATAAAGTTTACATATTCTTTTTCCCTTTCATCCTTTTTTCTTTCAAAACTTCTATCTTTTTAATATATAGAATGAGTGCCTATTCTAAAATGAAATTTATATAGCGTTGATCTATGTTTTAAACAAAAATATGATTTGAACATATTTTTTGTATTTATATGTTTTATATTTAATTATTTAAGAATAAAAGATTCTATTACTCTTTAAAGTATTGTGTATTAAAATATTGTCATTTAAAGCATTTATTTATGTACTAGGATATTCTGTATTTATTAGAGTCCACCAATGCTCTTCTTTCATATTAGCCTTTGATTTTCATCTAATCAAATCTAATTGTTTATATAAATATGGCGCATCTAATAAGCACATAATTGTTGTGCTCGTTTTAGACATACTCTTCATTATTAACTGACTTAAATATCTGTCAAAGATACTAATAAAGTACATAATAACTATAAGTGTACAAATTTGTTATTCATCAGACTAGCATAATAAACCTTATGCCCTATTGAGCTTTATAATTTTCTTAAGACACCGTATGAGACAATACTTATTTCTTTTAGAGTTGAGTATATATAACCTTATTTACAATTCTGCATGTCGCTAACATACAAGAATAATAAAAAAATATACTTACTCCCACTGAATTGATACAAGTTATCAACTACATTTATCTCAAAATACCATATGAGATCATAATTAATTTGACGAAATATAAATTACTAATGACGTAAAGTCTTTTTTTTCTAATTGTAAAAAATTCTATTTAAAAAAATAGACTAACATTGGCAGATATAATTTTAAAGCAAAATAATATATTCATACAAAATATATATTATATAAATAAAATTCATATAACAGTGGACTCATCACAAATACCTAGCATAATATTAATATTTAGTTTTTGAACAGAAATATTAATTTGTAAGTAATATTTTTAATACAATAATCAAACATTGATAATAAATTCTGTCAAACAATAAGTCTATCTTTAGACAAATTTATTGTTCACATGGAAACAAATAAGTATCACATGTTTATTACCACAAATACATATGCAATTTGGATAAGTACAGAATTTTTTTTGGACTGATCTATACTCACATAAATTATGCACACATTTATTTAATGTGATTTAATAAATATTCTCAAACAATAACTCGTGCCATGCACATGATAAGATTGAAATTATAATTTTAAATTATTCTATTAAAATTAATTAAAATCTAATAACAAAAATATTCAAAACTCAGTTTGCTAATTAGTAATTAGTGAAAAAGTGATCCGAGAATTTAATTATTACAAGTGTAATAACCTGTGTCGTGCACGTGATAAGATTAAAATTATAATTTTAAACTATTCTATTAAAATTAATTTAATTAATAAATAAGTAATATGATGTGTATTGTTCATTCTTTTTTAAATATAATATTAAGTGTATTAACTAAAATGTAACTATTAAGTGTATAAGAATTATGTTTGAATTATGAATTCTTTAAATAAAATTATCCCATTTAAAATATTTAAATTATGATTTCAATCATAAATTACAATTATGATTTAAAAAAATAGATATGATATTATATTTTTTTCTCCACTTCACTATTAATATACTGATATTGCAAGTCTACATTACAATATTTTTCTGAATCTTGACTGAAAAGAAAATAGTTACGTGTTTCTATCATTCTATTTATTTAATACACCATGTGTTAACACTAACGATATTTTTAAAAAATATATATATTGATAAAAATAGATATAATATGATTACAAATATAATATAAATAAATAAAATATATAAATAAATGCTAAACCAATATGTTTACCAATATCTTTGTTGAATTTTGTAAATTAGAGAATAATCATGTATTCGGTTGTTTAGTGATCACATAGATGATCAATTAATTATATTGTAAATTGATATCACAGTGTGCATCTTATTTTTTTCTCCTTTCTAAATGAAAGCGAGAATTAAGAGAAATAAGTAGAAATATATAAAAAAAAGATTTTGCACTACAACACATAATTATTACCAAAAAAAATATTCGCATTAAAATATTAAAATTTTACATACGTATTGTAAATGATGAAGATCAATTACAATGTACTGGTCACTTCTCCTTATTTTTTATCATTATATAAGTTTTTCTTATCCACTCAAGAGTCCAATAACATCTAATTGAACAAAAAAAATTAAATTAAAAGTACCAAATTAAGAACAAATGAGTGAATAATATAAAAAATTAAATTTCTCTTGATTCTTCAATCTCAAAATTTGAGAAGACATAGACATTTCTTTATACCAATTCATTCTCAGACATTTTTGTCAAATAGTTTTTGATTGAACAATAAATTTTATCGTACTACAAAATAAATTCAATATAAAAGCTATTAACTTCTACAAAGCTATTAAAAAGAATTGTCTTTGACTTGTGGAATGACGTACTTATAAAATTAACTTAAAATACGAATTATAAATATTTTTAAGAATTTAATTTTGATGCACTAACAATGTAAAGTAGTTTTACACATGCATCCAATTATATAATGATACATCAGTAAAAATAACTACCTTTTATATTGAATGCGTAAATGGTCATCCAAAAGAACGGATGTGATTGTACGACTGTGTAAAATATTTTATACTGTCAATATATCAAAAATTAAACTCTCATTCTTTTTTGCTTGTCATTTCTACACGTAATATTAGATCAAAAAAATTCTAAATTTGAAATATAATAATTATGAATATGTCATGTGACAGAAAAATAATGAGTTAAAAGGTATATATATATATATATATATATATAAAGAGAGAGAAGTATTCAGTATAAAGAGAGAAAATGTTTGCAAATATCAAATTTTTTTGTTATGATTATTTCCTTATATATATGATTATTTTTTATTTTACAACCGTGCAATAATTTTTTATTTTTTCTATTCATGCATATTTCTCAATCCTTTTCATACACATGATGATTAATTATTTTTATTTTAAATGGTGATGTTTTAATTTTTTTTTCTTTCGCGTATTTTTATACATGGGCAAGAAAAGCAAAATCACGTATTGTAACTCTTTTTCTTTTTCCATGCTTTAATCTTAATTAATCAATCTTGTGTTCACACAATATAATTAAATTTTTAATTACTTGAGTATATTGATGAATTACATTTCTCTTAATAATTGCATTCCTAATCTGAAATACAAAAAATAAAAAAAAGTGATGCATATATCCAAGAAAAAAATAAACTTAAAAATCGAAAAAAAAAAAGAAATTTCATATTAAAAAAATAAAAAAATAACATATCCAAAAAGAATAGTCATAATATATAAATTGAGGCAACAATTTAAATTTCTCTAAAACTAATTTAATCAAATACTAATATTAGAACTAAATTATTTAAATAATATTTAAGTTATTCTAGTCCTTAGATACGTATAGATTAGAGTCATTCTAGTAACGACAACCAATTGAAATAACATCATAAGATCGAACATTTAGAATCCGTACAAATTCAGACCATTTTTTTGTTAAAATTGTCAAACTAAATTGACCTTTATTTTCTTCAATGACATTGCATTGATGCACCAGAAAACCGGTAGTTTATGAAAAAATCACAGTATGTTATAAAATTATTTTAATACAAAGTTTAAGAGAAGAAAATTTAAATATAGTACCAATCTTTGAAATTGCATCTTCAAATTTGAAGGAATTTTTCAAAATTGAACCTAAATTGAGAAAATTCAATCTTATTAGATGCTCCACTTCAAATATTTTTGGACAAACGTAGAAAGTATGGAGGGAATGAAACTTGAACTTGACCTACAAAACTCCTTGGAAACAATTGCTCAATCAAAGAAGAATAACAAATTAGAAAAAAAAAAGAATGCTTTGCCTGTTAGATTTAGACTCACAAATCGCAAAAGAAACACTATATATAACCTAGGTTAGTAATACAAAAATAATTATAGAAATTAATTATTGATACCAATATCAACTTATCACTATTAACGTTAGTATCATATTTATGGCAATTAGTAGTACAAAAATAACTATAGAAATTAATTATTGATATCAATATCAATTTACTACTATCAACGTTAGTATCATATTTATGGCAATTAGAATTATAGAATTATGTTTATTTTTTTATTTTTAATTATTGATATCTTAATCTTTTTAAAAATATTTTTTCCTTTTTTAAAATATAATAATGTAACACCCTCACTATCAGAAGTCACGCTTCCGGCTGCGCCACTCTGATAGGAAGAAGTATTACGACTACTTTACATACTAAATACTAAAATAGAAGCCTGTGACTCGACACTATGTAACACCCAAAACTTTTGAGAAGTCCTATTTTGAACTAATCTCAAATCATATATTTATTTATATTTTTAATTTCATAAATTATCTTATTGAAGGTAATTAAAGGTAGTTTTGATTAATTGGATTTGAAAAAAATTAAGGTTTTTATCCAAACTCTATGCTTATGGAGTATTTCTCTATTTACAACTTAAAGTTCTAGAAATCTAAAAAATAATGAGTTTGGGCTATTTAAATTAAGATTTTATCTAATTTTATAATTATTGAGTTATTTTATATATTTAAATTGTAAAGTTTGTAGTTGTGAAATAATAAGGATTTTTATATGATTTGAACTAAATAATTAATATTTTAAAATATTGATACTACTGTTTTGGAAAAACAAAGGATTTAAGTATATTATTTCTAATTATTTGATTTGGACATTTTATTGAAAATAATTTGTAAAATTGACGAGCAAATAGTATTTTCTATATACAATTAATGTTGGATTTAACTTGGGTTTCAATTATTATATTATTCCCAATTTTATTTGAAATTACCAAGTTACCCCTAACCCTAATTTTCAAAATAATAAAACCCTAACCCAACAACCCGGTTCCCCGGAGAGCTCAGCCGCGAGAAGGGGAAGCGCGGGTCTGACCCGTCGCCGCCGATCTGTCCCAACCCAACACCATCGCGAGGAAGCTGCCACCCTGGGGTGTATCGTCGTTGAGGAGCCGTCGCCGCCAGATCCGCCGCCGCCTCTGTTCGTTGCGCCGTCACCTCTAGCCGCGCCACCGTCCCTACGCCGTTGCAGAGCAAACAAGAGAGAGATCTGAGGCTGAGTTGGGAGTCTAACCATCGTGCCCAGCCGCCGTTCGCGTCGCCGGCGCTGCCTCCGTCGGAACTGCCGCCGTAGGTGCCGCTGCCAGAGAAAGGAGCTGCGTCTCTGTGACTCTGACCGCCGGGAGTGGTTCTGTGACTTCTGGGACCACCGCCGGAGCTTCTGGCCATTTCTGCCGTCGCCGGAAAACTCTGCCGCCACCATTGCCGAAGTCCGGGTCGCCGCTGCCATTTAAGGTGGCTGCCGGGCTGCCGCCAAGCCGGTTTGGAGACCGCCGCTGTTTCGGTTCAGCCGTTCCTTCTTCGTTCCGTAAGCGTCTCGATCTGAAAGCCCTCTAGTTACTGCTCCATTATATGTTGAGGTGTTGTAGCATTCATTGTTATGAGAGTAAATCTCGGCTATTATATGTTGCGATTAGAGTGGTTGTGGTTGCTGAGAAAGCGGGTTGGAGCTGAGGTTTTGACTGCAGTCGATTCGGGTCAATACGAAAGGAGTCAGTTAGCGAGTTGGGTTGTGATTTCAACGTATCGAGGTAGGGACTTTTTATACAAACTGATTCATTTTAAAGTGGAAGTTGTTATAAATAGATATGCTGTACAAAATGTATTTCTGGTGGTTATGTGAGTCTTATGAATTGTCTGGTTTTATCTTGAATGAATATGGGTGCTTGTTTGATTGTAATACTGTTTCGGTTCAGCCGTTCCT
Organism: Arachis ipaensis; assembly: GCF_000816755.2. Lineage (NCBI taxonomy): Eukaryota > Viridiplantae > Streptophyta > Magnoliopsida > Fabales > Fabaceae > Arachis > Arachis ipaensis. The sequence continues at coordinate 15,769,090 of NC_029791.2, read as the reverse complement.
TCTTCGTTTGGTAAGCGTCTCGATCTGAAATCCCTCTAGTTACTGCTCCATTATACGTTGAGGTGTTGTAGCATTCGTTGTTATGAGAGTTAATCTCGGCTATTATATGTTGCGATTAGAGTGGTTGTGGTTGCTGAGAAAGCGGGTTGGAGCTGAGGTTTTGACTGCAGTCGATTCGGGTCAATACGAAAGGAGTCAGTTAGCGAGTTTGGGTTGTGATTTCAACGTATCGAGGTAGGGCCTTTTTATACAAACTGATTCATTTTAAAGTGGAAGTTGTTATAAATAGATATGCTGTACAAAATGC
>NC_029791.2:15758097-15768737 GCF_000816755.2 Arachis ipaensis | reverse complement strand
CGAAATTTCTAGAAAATCTGAGATTTTGATTGGAATTGTTATTTTGGAAAAGAATGAATTATGCTTTGACTTAAATATTTGAGAAATACATTATGTTTGAACTTGCCTTAGTAGGAAAATCTCTATATCTTGGATGTAATTATTAAGAAAGGAATTATACCTTAAAAATCAATTTAAATATGAAATTTTTATGTTTTGGAAATTGATTTACGTAAACAGATTTTGGAGGGGGTTTTAATGGGTTTAAAATAAACGTGGTTTTCAATTAATTTATTTCACTTTACGATATTTAGGAAGAGCTTGAAGTATTTTCTGGAACTTTGATTTATTAAAATTGAAACACTTCCCGAGCCCTTGGAAACAGATTTAAGAATGAAACTAAAATTGGTTTTCGGTTTAAAAATGATTTGGTTTTGGCTTAAGTTTGGTTGGTTTTGAAATTGGTGCGGAATAATTGAAAACACGATTTGGTTTTGGGTTTAAACCCTATTCTATTTATTCAACTCAAGAAGTTAAAGTTTCAGAGGTTTTCAAGGAATTTAAGAAATGAGTTAGGTTATTCTCCCCTGAAGTCTTGAGACTCCGCTGAGGAATCTTACGACCAAATCTTGATTTAGAAATGAATGATTTTGAGTCTTTCAAAGAGATTTTGAACTTGGCATGGTTTTGAGATCTTTGGAAGTGTTGGAAAGATGTGGAAAGTGGCTCCGTTTTGAAAAGTGATTCTTGGCTAGCTGTGAATTGACTACGTTTGTTACTTAAAAGTAAATGGACCAAGAATGATTTTGAATTAAGATTTTGAGCCTGATTGATTGTAGATATCATCAAGATTGATGAGTTATTGTTTGGTAGGCGTAAGGGCCAGGTTTGTCCCGCTTATGCTGAGAGATTTGATAATTGACGAGATTGTTGATAAGTCGTTTGTGCCTGGCAAGGACGGTGGTTAATCCCGCTTGTCGAGGTTGCGGCACCCGCGTAAGGACGGTGGTTAATCCCGCTTACGTGTAGATGTGAGGTCGGAGACAAAGTATCCCGCTCACATCCTTTCGGATCACAGGAGTGTGCAGGCACTGACATCCTGGACCGTGTGGCGGGCACGTTATCCCAGAGGGTTCCCATTTATACGTGATCGAAAGGCAACATTCCCATGGGAATGTGTCGGGTTGGCAATTGAACCGACAATGTGATATCACAGCCAGTAGGACAGGCATTCATCATTTGCATCTATGTGATATTGTTTGGGTGTGCATATTGTATTTGGTTGCCTATGTGAATACTTATGTTAACTGCTAACTGTTATACTTGTTGTAATTGCTCTTGATTGTGCTTGAACCACATTAATTGTGATTGTGTTTGAATTTATTGGTTTGTGAAGAGTTGGTTGCTGATCTAGCTGTTTGGGCCACTCCCCTACAGGTTATTCCTTTTCAGGATATGGAAGACGAAGCTTCAGGAGAGTTATGTTTATTTTCTGTTTATTCGGTCTTTTTGTATCACCGTAGCTATTATTTTTCCTCACCTTTATCTTTATGAAGCTTGTAAGAGGGATAGAAAATTATGATATGTATAATTGTAAACTAGTGTTATGTATATGTATATATATATATCTTAAAGGTTATATCTGAATTGTATGTGCATGTATGTTTAGGTTTTCACGAAAAAGAGTTATCGAAGTGTTATGCGGTTTTAAGTTTTAAACAGGCTCATATTTTAGTCTTAAATATTATAAAAGTCGTGGTAATACTCGAGCTATCAGAGTGGCGCAGCCGGAAGCGTGACATTTTGATAGTTAGGATGTTACACACTGTATCGCTGATTTCTTAGAAAACCGAAAATAAACACTTTATCTTAAGAAAAATACAAATAGGCATAGATTCATATACAAGACTCCTTACATAATAACTCATAATATAATATACATATAAAACATACAATTCCTATCCCTCTTACAAACTTGTAATAACAAGGACGAGGGGAGAAAATATCTAATTAATACAACATCTTATAAAACAAACGCAGTATAACTCTTCTTAATGCTTCTTCATCCGGTTCCTGAAAAGGTAAAGCTGTAGGGGGTGAGAACCTAACCACACGGTCTTACCACGCAGTTTCAAAGTTGTCATAAGAAGATATTTAATAAGAAAACTGTTTTCAAGCTCAGTGATTATCATTGCCTTATGAATCTTTTAAAAACCAGTAGGTAATCGTTCAAAACCTTTTCAAAGAAACGTTTAATCTATCAAAAATCCGAAACCTTTCCTTTTTTATAAGAAAAATCTCAATCAGAAACCAACCATGCAATCAAACAACACAATCATTAATTCAGCACCAAAGTTCATTCTCAAATGTAGCACGCCAGGATAAACACAGGCAAGACAGACAAGGAAAGCACAAGTAGGTAGCAGTTACAGCAAATAGTTCAAGTAGCAGTTAAGAACAGTTTAGCAATTAGGCAAACCAAAACAAGTTCAAACCCAAGCAAAGCATACAAATGCATATGATGCATGCCTGTCCTATGGCTGATGAGGCTCATCTGTCGGTTATCCAGCCAACCCGACAAGTCTGAATTGTCCTTAGACTGTCTCCCGACGTGCATCGCCAAGAGCCTATGCATAGTTTTTTCCCAAATAATCAATATTTCTCAATGGGGGTAACATTCCCGGGAATTTATATAGTTCCTGGTCACACTTACGTCGTAGGGTCAACAGAGTATCGAGTTTTCAACCTGGTACACGTGGTGGCAAGCCACGGCACTTAATCCAGGGAACTTCGTATCTCAGATATTTCAAATTCATAAGCCACATAAATAATTCATTCATCATTCATCAATATCTAAGCCATTCTCAATATCATCATCATTCGTCAATCCATATCCCATTTCCAAATTCATTCAAAAATCATATTTCAAATCAATCATCATCATCCTTCTTTCCGTTAATCAACAATCTCAATTCAAAACATAATTCTTTCTTTTTTAAGTAAATCAATCCGAAACAAATAACGTTTAAGAACTAAATCTTTTAAACAATTACTTCAAACAAAGCTTCCAATTTTATAAAATTTCGGCAGCATCTCCTCTAAAACTCGGATTCTACCACCTTGTTCGGGTCCCAACGTAACCAAACCAAACCAAACACCTGTTAATCAGTCAAATCACTTCCAACAACCATTATCACAACAACAGTACTCAACCCAAAGAAATTACAAAATCCAGAATTCAATCAACCAATCCTATAAATCACAATTTAAACCGACTTCAACCAACAGCATCAATCAATAGTTAAGAATTCTCGGTCTTCTCAAACAGTTTCAAACCAAACCATTCCCTCAAACACTTTTTGAATCATTTCCAAAATAGCAAATCATTCTCAATAAATAACCCGTTTTCAAATATCAAGTCTTTTCCAAGTTTATTTTAAAATCGAATTCCAATATCAAATCGGGTTTAATATCAAATCAAACTAATGATCTCATTCAACCAAAACAACTCAATTCAATTCATAAGACTCACGAAATCACAAAAATGTATTTTACGCATTAATATCGATTTATAACAACCCTGTAATGTAAAATAGATTTAAGAAAAACCCCTACCTCAACTAGCTGAATTCACACAGGTTAAACATAGTAACTCCCTTCCCTTTCTGTTTTATGGCAGCAGTAGTGATTCCAATGTGACCGAACCGGTGGCAGCAACACCCATTTTAATTTTTCAAACAGACATGTTCAGTGGAAAAGGGCAGTTCTAATTCGAAGACAAGAACAGAGGAGGCTGTGGTGGATCCTTCTAGTGGCAGCTTGGATGGCGGCAGAAAAACTCGTCGTGACCGTATAACCAACAGACATAGGCTTGGAAGGCGGTCAAGGAGCTCCGGCAACGCAGCAGCCGTGCGGGCAGGACAACGGCAAGCCCAGCAACGCGGCGGCGACGACAGCTCCGCGACAGTTTCCCTCGCGCGTTCTCTCTTCGCGCTTCCAGTGGCGGTGGCAAAGACGGGTTCGGCGGCGGAGACCCGACGAAGCTGGCGGCGACGGGCTTTCCCTCGGAGACAGCAGCAAGTTCGATAGTGATGCGGACCCCAACGGCAACGACGAACCCAGCTTCGACGGCGGCAGCTTCCTCGCGAGCTCCCTCTCTCTCTCTCTCTCCTCGCGTTCGCCTCTTTCTCTCTCCTCCCTTGGTGACGACAACAGCGACTGGCGGTGGGCTGGAGACGGCTGGGTGGTGACGCAACGGGGTATGAACGGCGGCGAGCCCAACGCCGGTGATGGCAATGTAGCTCCTCCCTCACCGATCTCTCTTCCCCTTCTACTCTCCCGTTCCCTCTTTCCCCCTTTCTTTCTTTCTTTTTTTATTTCTTTCTTGGTTAGTGGCTGAGGTTTGGCTGAAGGATTTGGGGGGTGTGGCGGTGGTGGCTAAGGGTTAGGGTAGAATTAGGGTTAGGATGATATTTTGGGGATTTAGGGTTTTGGTAAAAATTAGGTATAAGGATAATTTGGTAATTTTAATAAAATTAGAGCATAAGATATTAATATTAAAAAACTAATTTAATCTCTAAAGTTACTTTAAAATATTATTAAAGGACTAAAAATATTTAAAATTAATGTGCGTTATTAATATCATAAGATTTGATCATTTTATGATTAGAATAAAATATTCTTATCATGATTACCACGACCGGTGCTATTATTATTATTATTTTTTTAATTGACAATTAATAAATAGTTTAATAATGTATTAAATATTAATTTGATATAATTATAATGAAGATATGTTCTTAAGTTAGTTATATTATTTATTATTCATTAAATATTAATTATAATATAATTATAATAAATATATTTTTTATAAAATAATTTAGAATAGAGAATAGGAAAGTTCATTTTAGAGAAAAAACGGAGTAATGAGAGATCGACACGTCACCTTCATTAGTTGGGGGAAAACCCAGTTTTAGTATATTAAGTAGATTTGAGAATTATACTTATTTATTACCAATATATTTTTCTATCAATTGGCCAAATACCAACTTTCTTTTGGGCTGATTAGTAATTACATAATTAAATAAAAAATAAACATAAGGTTTAATTTTACTATTTGGCCAAACAATACACTTCTTTTAAGTTGATTATTGTTCGCATAAATAATAAACATCAATTATTCTTAATTAATTGCCCAAATACATAAATATCATTGCTACCAAATATACATCTTCCTTTTAGTCGATTAATATTCACATGAATTATATATCACCATATTTTTAATGTTTTAAAATAAATTAGTTTTCACAAAAATGCTACCTTAGTAGCATAATGTTCAACTAATTTATTTTAAAACTAAACCTTATAAATATATGGGTATAATATGATTTAAGGATTGTTACTAATTTCCTTATGCAACAAATTCAAAATGCTATGCTCAGCCCACAAAAAAAGTAAAACAATAAGACACAATATATAACAATTCCATAATCTTGTGAATCCATATCTATCAATTATTAATTTTTTTTGTTTAACACAAAAATTAAATCCATAATAAAAGAATTTAAATAACAAAAAAATCACAATAATTATCAAAATTAATCATAAATTAATATTCATATCATATATCATGTATCCTTATCTAAAATAAATATTCATGTCATGGAGGGTTGATGCTGGTGCCTGACTGGATGACGGGGTTGATGCAGGAAGGTAATGGCGGGTTGGCGAATATGACGACGATGCCACAGCAGATCCAGCTATTTTTGTAGATGCACACTACTCCTCCTCAGTCTGCATACCAGCCACGATACATGGATGATCCGTCTAATGGGTCATCGTCCACTGCAGATTATGCGACGCTAAGGGACTAGATGAGCACTCCCGTGCCTTATCTGGATCCTCTGCTCGGTCGAGGTCAGCGGATGTTAGACACTCTGCATGTGACACAGGTGGGTGTCTCGACCCTAGGTCTCATGGATGACATCCTGGCCCACGTGGTGGTAGGCGAGGACGGGGCTAATAGGTTATGTGTCTTTATGATTATTGTATGCACTTGTAATGTACGCAAAGTAAGTTTCTTGTAAAAAAGTATATACAGCTGGTAAATGATGACAGCATTTGACGTTTATTATGTTTAATATCATTGTGTTAACTTTCAATTTCAAACAAGTCTGCCGACTGCCGTAAACAACTTTCTAACGAAATAAAATACTTTATAGAAAGATTACAATCATATGTTTATACGAAAATAATACCTCTAACTAACATCGACTAGACGATGCCCCTCCAACGTCAAGAGCGGTATAAGTCCTCCGCGTGTGACCACTTTGGTGACACAATCCACACCTTTTCTCCCCATTATGCTCAACGTCATCCATGTTGTTACGAATCCTGAAGCTGACGGGCGACCTCTCTTCACTCTCATCATCCGAGGGTTAGGCCGAATGCGGGGCCCATCATATGATGGCCAATCATCCTCGTGTCCTATGGGTTGAAACTCTGATCTATAAACATTGAAGGGCAACTCCATGCGATACACAGGATGTACAAACCGCTTCCAATCAAGTTTTGCATGAGAGCAATCTGCAAGAATGTGACGGCAAGGAAGATGAAGAGCCTGAAAATACCCACAGTCACACTTACCCTCATCAAGTAGCACTTGGTAATTCTATTGTCTGGACTCAAGAACTTCCGCTAACTCTTCAATCATGAAGTTAGTCCTCGATCGATCAAACTGGTAAACATTCATAGTGTTCACATGCTTCGAGTTGAGTTCTATGGCCTTCATTAACATTTGTGAGATTTCAACACCGACTTGAAGTTGGGCAAGGGCCTCGAAACCCTTCCTAGCAAAAAGTTCACCCAAACGGAAATAGCTTGACTTAACAAGAGCCATGATTGAAAAATTGCGAGAACCCTTCATCACAACGTTAATGTACTCGGAGATATTCGTCGTCATGTGACCAAATCGACGACCCTCATCTGCATATTGCACCCACTGTGACCATGGCATTTCTTCAAGTCAGTTTGTGATTGCTACATTTTCACCCCTCATACGGCCAAAATAATGAGTGAACTCATGCCGCGACTTCGAATATGCTGCGTTAATCAGAACCTTCTTCAAGTCCTTGTTCTGGAAGTGATTCATGAAGTTGGCTGCAATGTGTCTTGTACAAAAAGCCTGGAAGGCATGAGGTGGTTTCCATAAACTTTCCTCGTCATTCAGTGCACCATCAATTGATTTGTGTCTATCTGAAATCACTAAGACCTCAGGTTGTGGTGTCACATGCTACCGCAGATACGAAAGAAAGAACGACCATACCTCTTTCGTCTTACCCTCTACAACGGCAAATGCAATAGGCAAAATGTTTGCGTTGTCGTCTTCAGCTATGGCCATCAGCAAGGTCCCACCGTGTTTACCATATAGGTGGGTGCCATCAATAGAAATAAGTGGCTTGTAGTGCCTAAAAGCCTCAACACACGGTGAAAACGTCCAAAAAATCCGATGAAACATGACTGTGTCGGTAGAACCAGGCCAAGGCTGTGTCACTAGTTGCACCCAAGTACCTAAAGGCATATTTTCAGTTAGCTTATTGTACATGGCTGAATTGTTTAATAGCGAATAACCATAATGAAATAAATCTTATCGGGAAAGTACATCTGCATAGCGAATAACCAACGTAGAAGTTTGTTGTATGACTTCTCTCAATCACAATATATTCTAGTAATAACTCTCTGTTTTGCAAGCCAGACCTTTCTATAGGACGCCTTGTAACTAAAGTGATTCTCCACACCTCCTTGCAGAACCTTGATGCTGATTGTTGGATCGGATTTGACCATCATGAAATTGTATTGAGCAATTACCTTCGAATCCAACCTACGATGGTCTTGCCCATCGATGTTTGCATGCAAGTATGAGGACCAGTGTATCTCCTAACCTCCCACTTTTCTTGCTTTCGGCGATATGATATGAGTATACTCCAATTACAACCGGGCCCGAACTGGATACATTGTGCATTATACCTCAACTGGTCACTCTCTACTATTTTGTACTCTGCAGCCCTCCTGATGCTGTACCGCTTAACTGCCAACATGACTTCTTCCTTGTTCTTAAAGTTTTGTCCAACCTCGAACTCGTTGCTTGGATCCTCTTTGGGGCCTCCCTGGGTAAACGACCAATCCGAAGTCATTGCATCGAGATTCAACCTGGTGAAATGATCCGGCCGGTCATATGATCAAGAAATGGCAGGCTGTGTCAGAGCAATTTGTGTGTCGCCGTAGTAGTTCATCTCTTCTTCCTCGTCACCATCATCAAGAATTTCGGGTGGTTCTTTATCAGCATCATCTCCGTCATCGGGGTTAACTTCATACTGATTCATCATCGGATCCCTGATAGCAGAACCCTCATAACTTTCAACATCGTCATCCATCAAGTCAGCATTACGAACTTCAATATTAGACCCCTTTTGACTACCTTCAGGTGACATATTTAGATCCACCATCGTCCTTCTGATAGTTCGTCTAACAGCTCCACTTAACAGACTATCATTGACAGTATCTGCAGATGATCCTCAGCCACCCAACTCAACGAGGAACACGAATAATTCTAACAGATGAACATTTGTCCATTGGTTGTGTCACAACCTTATAAGTCGTACGTTCTCGTCGTCACGTAAACTATAACACCCTACCACACAGATCTTTACATTTAAGTCGTAAAACAGAGGTGGTGTGGTATTACGACCTCTAAAATAAAATATAAATAACAATAATAATGAAAATGAGATATATACTAGGAGCCTTGAAAAACGGGTAAAGCAAATTCGCAAAATGCAAAGCGCAACACTCAGAAAACTGGGTTACTTGCGTGCAAAGAAATCTAAGGTTCGTAAGTATTGATAAACAGAAAGTGGGAATAGAGGGGCAAAAGTACAACATAACAAGCTTCTAACTCAGCCTACGAAGCTAAGGCTGGCCGGAGAATATTTACACATATATATACATATCCCAAACCCAAAATACATAGCCAAAATCCTAGCTCTCCATAAACCTCTAAGAAGAGCAAAATAAACAAGTTAGTCGGAGAGAAAGTTAAGTACATATATACATAACTATACATCAAAATGAAACCCATAAACTACTCCGCTTCAGAAGTTCAGGCAACTAGCGAGGTGCCTCTCGACCTGCATCTGAAAAACAACAACACAATATGGGATGAGAACCAAAGGTTCTCAACATGGTAAAGGTGCCACGCATATAAGATATAAGGTCCTGGAAATGCCAGAGGCAATCCTAGAACGCCGACACTCAGATTACAAAGATTAAAGTACTAAAACTCCCCCCCCCGAACACAGCTTACAACTTTCATCGTACTGTGCTCTCCAAAGAGCAACTCTTCTCAAAATCTCAAAAGGTGCTGAGTTGGAATCCCATTCTAACTAAGGATTCTTGTGGTTCCGGAGGATTCAGCTACAGGAGAACCGGGAACGGAGAGCCCCCCTTTCCGCCCGACTCTTTGGTCTTAAGAATGCTGGTTTTAAGAATGAGTGATAGAAATAGATAGGATAGAATGAAAAAAGAAATCAAAAGACATTTTTTTGCTTTGATAAAAAAAAAGACAAACAGTGGCAATTTTATTTGAAAGAATCAAAATTTTTTTATTTATTCTAACTTACGTATCTTCTAATAAAAATTTATTAAAGTCCGGTTGCGAGGTCGAAATATTAAGTATGAATCATAGTTCTAATACTTTATAAAATCTATTTTATATATTCCGTGCTCCAGATACTAGAAAATAATATCTGACAGGGTAAAACCATCTCTATCAAGATGACAAATCCTTTATTTTTGTTCTGTATTTGCAATAAGATCAATTAGAACAAGTCACACACTCATATTCCGGAAATAAAGAAAGAACGAAATTCCACGGTCAAACTACCAAATTCAAAATGAACTGGGCTAGAAATAAAAAACCAAAATGGGTAAATTTACCCCTTTTATTTAAAAAAAGATATAAATAAAAAAGATAGTTAGTCGGTTCTTATGAATCTAATTCATAGAAATTCCGTCCATTTTCTCTGCCCCTGCGGGGATGGAGCGAAAGAAGCTTTGAGAATTCAAGAGAAGGTTACGGCGAGAGATATGTCCAAGGTCCAATATTAAAATAATTTCAGAGGTTTTCCTTGACTTTGTCCGTGTCAACAAAAAATTCGAAATGCCTCGACTTTTTTAGAATAGGTCCGAGTCAAATAGCAATGATTCGAAGCAGAAACCATAAAAAGGGTAGTTATCTAGGGAAATCTAAACTCACCTTAAACTTAATCTTAATACTAAATTTGTCCCACTTTCCTCCATTCCTCCATCTCCGGTGAGTTTGCAAAGACAGACAAATAGTCAATTTGCAAGCATAGGTAGGAGACAAGTAGTGCAAGTAGCAAATATAGTAATTATCATAATATATCCAGTTAGGTATTTCCAAGTAATGCATAGCAAACAAACAAACAAAATGCACATGATCAGGGATGGACATAAGGGGGCGAGTGGCGGCCTCAGCCCCCCAACTTTTTTTAATAGTAATAAATTATTATGTATAATTTAAATTTTTTAAAAATATATTTAGTATTTAGTCTAATATAAATAAAAGTTCAGTCTAATTTAAA
>NC_029791.2:15754416-15757432 GCF_000816755.2 Arachis ipaensis | reverse complement strand
AGAAACAAAATAAAAGATGAATTTCTTGCTAATTGTCTTTTAATTATATTGAAAATAAAATTGTTGAAAATTTTGACACAAATTCTATTATCGGTGAATTTTATGATACGAAAAATCGACCACTTCATTAGTAAAAAGTATACACATATTTTTTTTTTACTTTAAAATATATTCTCTATCCCTATATTTTTATAATACATCTTATATTATATAATTTTTTTACATAATTTTTAATATTATATGTATTATTGGCCTCCCATAATATCATTTCTGGATCCGTCTCTGCACATGATGTATGCCTGTCCTTTGGCTGATGAGGCTCATCTGTCGGTTATCAAGACAACTCGACAAGTCTGAAACCCTTGGACTGTCCCCCGTCGCGCATCCCCGTGAGTCTATGTATGGATTTTTCTCATTTCATTCATAATTCATACATTCATATATAACTGTACTCAATGGGGTTACCATTCCCGAGAATTTATACGTGCCCAGTCATCCTTACAACGTAGGGTCAATAGAGTATCGAGTTTCGACTTGGAACACGTGGTGGCAAGCTACGGTACTTTACCCAAGAAAACTCGTATCTCAGATCATTTGAGTGCATAAGCCAAATAATATTCATAATCATTTATAAACATTTCATATTCATACCATCAAAGTCAAAGCACCAGCTGCACTCCAAGTTTACATATTTCCAAACTTAGTTCATCACTTTTTCAGCTTTACTTCACCCCCAAGTTATCTCCATTTCCTAGTTTCAGATAATTACTAGGCTTAATACTTTGTTTTATGACTAAAAGAATGAAAATAGAGGTTTAGAAGTTTGAAATTAGGTTTAAAATTCAATAACACAGATTTGCTAAAACAGGGGCCACGCGTACGCGTAGGCATGAAAAATCCTTACTCGCGTACGCGTGAATCCCAACCCAAAAGGGTTGGTCGTGTCGCGAGCAGCTGGACGCGTACGCAAATCCCAGGTCACGCGTACGCGTGGAAGTATGTTTTTCCAAAAATTTTGCTGAATCTGAAAAAGCTGCAGAATTTCATTTTGGGACCCTAAACTTCCGACGCGCATAACTTTTTCCTTTCAAATCCTTTTTCTTTCGTTCTTTGAACGGCGTAAACTTCATGGATCTAATTTTCATATAAAATAAATTTGAAATCATTTGGGGAGTCCAGAACCCAAGTTATGCTTCACTGAAGTTCGGCCAAAAATCAGTTTTACTCAAAAAGCTTCCAACCTCAATTTTCATTAAACCAAACACAAGTCATACTTCCATTACATACATTCAACATAGCCACATACCATTTGCTTCACCAAAGTCATCCATAACCTGCTTCAATCAATTATACATCAATATATACATAATCTCATACCTAAATTTCATAACTTTAGTCACAACATTCACAACACACCACCACAACTCATATTCATTTCTTTTCCCAATTTACAAGCATCAATAATTCATCATTCAGCAATCCAACATTCAAACTCCAATATCAACAATTAAGCCAAAACTCAAACATTTATCATTAAGCACTAATCAATTTACATGCTCATACCTTTATTCCTATCTTAAAGTCTAGCCTAAGCCTTCACAGAACATTATATATTACATACGTAAAACCTAAACCATACCTTGGCCGATTTTCACGTATTTTTCGAGACACCACCAAGGCACCAAATACAACCTTCAAGGTTCAAAATCTCCAAGGCAAGGTCTCCCAAACTCTAACAGGCCTCCAATGTACTCAAGCAAGCTCCAACATACACATTTAAAAGCCTAATACACATATATCACACATACACACCCAAATTCAATACCCAACATACTAAATCCAAGAAATTGACTAGGGTTAATGATCCTTACCGTACCCACGGACCAAAAGAGCCAAGTCCAACAAGCTCCACAAGTTAAATTGAACCTAGAGAACCAAAATCAACAAATTCTCAACTTGGATTCTCTTAAATTTCAAAAATTTGAGGGATAGAGAGGCTGGGTAATAGAGTGACTTACCTATGAAATTGTTCTGATGGATTCGTAGAGCTCGACGCGGTGAATGCGTGGCCGCAAACGGTGCAGCAATCGGAGCTCGGATTGAGAAGTTGTGGTGGTTAGAAGTTGAAACAAGGGTTTGGAACCCTTCTCTTCCCCTTGGCTATATTCAGCGTCCCTTTTGCTGAATGGGAGAAGAAGATGAGTTTCAGCTCATTTAAGTGATGGATTGGTTGGGTTTATGGGCCCGGTTTTGGGTCTGGTTCGATTGGTTCAGTCCGTTCGGCCTAATCTTTGGCCAAATTCTTTAAAATTAGTGTCAAAATTTTCGTTTTAATTAGTTCTATACTAATTTAATATAACATTCACATTTTTAATTTTTTATTAAAATTTAATTTATTGACTAATTATTCACTAATTTAACGGGGTTTACATAAACGATACCTAATTCAAAACAACAGAAATATTTCTCACAACTATGGTCTAATAAATATACTAGCAACAGAAACAAGACAACTGTAATATACCTTTTATAAAACAAACTGTCATCTACTTCGGTCAGATATCTGTAGTAAATTTTCTTCACCCTTTTTGCCTCTTGTTGTCCGACGGAATGCAATATCAGATTCTTCAACGCTGTTAAACTGTTGACTTCTGGTGTCATATAGGTAATTATCGATTGTCACAATCTAAAAATGATAGAACCTTCTTCATCATACACTATTTCACCATCGTAATGAATGGATAACAATAGATTCCTTGACATTGTAGAGAAAAAATGTCAACAATGAGAACAAAAGTCGACAATGAAATTGTGGTTCTCTGCTCTGCATGCTTTTATTTTAGAAATCCAACATAAAATTTGTTGAGAGTACGGCGAGCTTGTCCTAATTACTAAAAAAATCGTATTCTAAAAAATAAAGCTAAAAAATATTGTTTAGAGAACTAATTAATTTTTTTATTTTATTTTAAAAAAATATCCAACATAAGGACCTAAGAAAAAGGTTACATGCAGAGCT
>NC_029791.2:15748709-15754282 GCF_000816755.2 Arachis ipaensis | reverse complement strand
TAATAAGTATTATAATAAAAATAATATTAATATAATATTACTCAATATTTTCGAAAATTATTATTTTAAAATAAAAAGATATTATATATCACTACTTAATGCTTGCTGGCTCACCAGTCACCAATAATTAATCCACTGAGCCACATTAGTCAGGCATACAAAAATGGAGGTCCATATCTGCGTGCAGCCTCTGTTTTGACTTAACAATGACTAGCTTCTATTCTGATCAATTTTATTTTATGAACTAAATAAAAATAAATATTCAGAACCTCTCAAATGATACCATTAATTGCTCCCCACCCAAAAAAAGAAATATCATCAATTTTAAGGATTTTGCTAAGACTTAGGATACAAAATTTGTATTATAAAGATAAAATTTATTGAATTAAAAACTAAGATAAATCCTAATTTTAATAAACATAAATTAAACTAATAATATTACATTAATCTATAATTAAATTTATTTATTTATAATGCAAAAATTAATTATTCTATTAATGTGTCAATATATGGTTGAAGGGAAGAAAGAGCTAATTGAAAGTACAAGAAGCGTTAAATGAAAAACTGAATAGTATTGACTCTAGAGAATAGTAAATTCGTGGGCAAATCACTTATTTAAATTAAGGAGATAAAAAAATTACACGAATAAGTTAAATCAAAAAATTTTGTATGAATCGACCAGTTCACATTTTTATATAGTTTGAATCAGTCTAATTTAAATTTCATCTACATATAATTCGAATCATACTGATTCGAATTACTTACACACGCACACACCTACTAATTTGAATCAACCTTATTCGAATTACATACACTAATTCGAATCAGGGTGATACGTGCACATAGTAATTTGAATTGGGTAGATTCAAATTACTCAATTTAAAAATAACTTAAAAAAATTTATTAAAAAAATTAATAATTTAAAAATTAAAAAATATATATTTTATTTCATACATTAAAAAAAAGCTAACAAAATATTTAATTACGAGACTTCTTTAAAATATTAATGGTCTATCAATTCGAATTCCATATAATACTCTGTTGCCCATTTTTAATAGCTCACGAATATTTTTTAATAAATTTATTTCAATTATATGGTGAGATATTACATGATTCGAATTACGCGTGGAGAAGTTCGAATCACTCTGATTCGAATTATATGGTGAGCAATTTAAATTCTATATAATACTCTTCTGCTCATTCTTGATAGCTCATGAATATTTTTTAATAAATTTATTTCAATTATACTACAAAAAATATTTTATTCTATGCAAAATAATTTTTAAAAAATGGCTTAAAAAATTTTAGGAGTACTATAAAAATTTGTAATATCCTAATGACTTAAAAATAGACAAAAGAGTATTGTATGGAATTCGAATTGATAGCTCATTAATATTTTAAAGAAGTCTCGTAATTAAATATTTTGTTAGCTTTTTTTTAATGCATGAAATAAAATATATATTTTTTAATTTTTAAATTATTAATTTTTTTAATAAAATTTTTTAAATTATTACTCGAGAAATATATATTTTTAAATTTTTAAATTTTTTTTAAATTGAGTAATTCGAATATGCCCAATTCGAATTACTATGTGTATGTGTCTGTGTGTAATTCGAATCACCCTGATTCGAATTAGTGTGTAATTCGAATAAGTGGGTGTGTGCGTGTGTAGGTAATTCGAATTACATATAGATAAAAATTAGGCTGATTCAAACTATATAAAAATACGAACTGATTGATTCATGAAAAATTTTTTAATTTGGCTTATTTGTGTAATTTTTTGATCCCCTTAGCTTATTTTAGTGTTTTACCCTAACTTCGTGTAATGTAACTTTTACTTCAGTTTAGCATAGCTAAACATCAAGCTATATATAGTAAGTACAACAAATAGAATATACAGATTCTATTATAACTACCTTGAGCTAACACAATCACTTAACCAACTAACTATATTTCTTATCTTTATCCTATATATTTAACTCTATTAGCCTCCATCTAATTTAAAATTACTGTTTGGTAATTATTTTAAATTTATCTCTTTGAATTTTTTAAATGCAACCATGAATAATGTCTTAATAAAACTATTAGCCACTTGGTCTGATTTATTCTTTCTAACAAATAGTGGTCTGATCTTGCCTTGAGAAAGTCATATTCAGCAAGAACTTACTTGAATCCATATAAGGATCTTTGCAATCTAGAAATCTGAGTAATTTTTTTCTTATGAAAGTCTGATGGCTGTTTCATATAAGACTAATTCATCCAAGTCTCCATTAAAAAGAAAATTGTTAAAATCGAATTGACAAATCTGCCACTTATAAGACAAAGTCAAAATGATAATAATTCGAGTAGTTACATCTTTTATTATTGGAACAAACACTAAATCAAAATCAATTTCCTTAATTTGATGATTGCCTTTAGCAACCAATCGTGCTTTATATTTTACAATATCCCCATTTAGATGTCTTTTAATGGCAAAAATCTATGACATCCAATACTTTTGCATTCAAAACAAGTTTAACATCCAACATGGCTTGATGCAAATGAGAATATTATAGAGCTTGAGATATATTTGACAAGGTCAAGAGAATTATGAACACTAGTAGCAAAAATTTGTGGTTTAGCAGCACCCAATTTTGATAGAGTTATCATAGGGTGTTTATTAGTACTTAAGAGTGTATTAGCATTGGATCCAAATTGAATTTGAATACCAGAAATTAGTTGTAGTGAACTCCCCCTGCCTAATTTTTTTAGTTATCTTTTTAGTCAGGTATGTGGTCATGTGGATGGGAAAATACATTGAATAAAATAGACAAAATTAGGAAATGTTGCAATCCACAGAGAACTATATGGGTGCGTGCCATTATGTATTTGATTATCGTAATTTAATTTTTGTTTCGATGTGTTTGAATATGTAAGAGTAGTGTGCCAGCCACGATACATATGTATCGTCAAATTTGCTAAGCGGCAAGGAATTTATTAGAATTATTAGTTGCTCCAATTATTACAACTCTCACTTATGTGATCTTATGGTACCGTGTTTATAACTTATAGGTTGAGATAATCTTTGTTTTTAAATTAGTTTTTAAGATTGAATAGTCTAAATTTTATTAATACGATATTAGAGTTTATTAAACTTGATAGAGCTGAATTATTTTACAAATTTCGTGTTCTAAATGTTCATCATGTTAACTTTATGCATTTAAGCCCATTTAATATATATAAATTTTTACACATAGCACGTAAATTTTTATATATAGTAGTATATAAATTTTGTTGCGAATGTATTTTATTTATTGAATGAGTCAATATTCTAAATATATATAGTTCTCTAAAAATTTGTGTATTACACATCAAAATTTATGTTCTACATATTAAGATTGTGCACCAAAATTTATGTATTATGCATATTTCATTAGTTGAATATCAATATTTTAAACATGTCGTCCTTTAAAAATTTTCATACTGTATACTAAAATTTGTGCGTTGTGTACCAATATTTATGTGCTATGCATTAAAAATTATGTGCTCTAATTTTCTTAATATTTATAGGAAGAGATGATGATAAAGATGATGAGAACGATAATAATAATAACAAAAGAGGATAAAAAAAATAAATAAATAACAATAATAACAACAACAAACAGTGGGGGTGATAACGATCGATAGAAATGACAGTAACGACAGTCCATATACATATAAGAAAAAGAAAAAACCACACAGACTTAATTAAAAACGTAATTCAAATAATATTTAGACACCAAGTATTTTTTTTGGATTTTTTTATTTTAATAAATAAAATAATTATAATAATTACTGAAATAAATAATTTTAAAAATATTTATCGAAATAAATATTCTTGTCTTATCTTGTTTACACTGTAAACGAGATAATTTTTCATGTATCTTGTTTACACTGTAAACGAGATAAGGCCTGTCGACACAGTATCTGAGGTTCTATTGAAGGGCCATATGGAGGCTCCATTGACACTGATTCGCAGCTTGTCGGTACTGTACATGATACTTTAATCGGATTGATTCGATCACTCGGTACTTAGCACTCCTTCGAATATTGTAGTTCTTCACATTCTGTAGCACTCATTTCGGCATTTAAACCTGTGGCCGATCCGAAACTCTACCCACCGTCCAGGTTGTAATCCTCTTCTTCCGTGTCAGAAAATAGAATCCTCTCATGCATGGCGTCCAAATTCAGACTATGATAGTAACTTAGCACTGCCGATAGCGCTGGCATTGGCTGAGGTGGAGGCAAGACATGGCGTGCCACAGTCTGGGCGGGCATCTCGGGTACAAACTCCTCCTCATCGCCCCTTTCGAAAGAATAACTGTCGGTACTATCCGTCACGTATTCTTCGTCTGACTCCTCGTCAATTGGAATGGCGAGATAGATCGGTGGTGGTGCAAGAGGTCGGTCGTCCTGGACATAGGTCGAGTGTATAGAACTACCACCACCAATATCTCCAACATCAGCAGAAAGCTCCATCACCTGTTCCGCCATGATCCTCCCATGGATGTCGAACATGAGTCGAACATGCTCGTCCCCTAGAAGCCGAAATAGTCAAAATCGGAAAACTTCATTACCCATGGGTGCTAGCAACCTATACCCCACCCTTTCAACCTCCCTCGCTTCTGTACCATCAAGGTTGCTCAATATCAAACTCTTCAACTCCGACAACGTACTTATACATTGAGTGCGCAATAGTATCGGATTCTCACACTCAAATGTCACCCCGTTGTCGCTATTTCTCATATGACAATTGGGATAAACACACACAACTATGTATACGCTGTTACTGGCCATTGTTGCATTATTTTTGTGAGAAAAACGAGACAGAAAAAGATATGAAATGTGTGTAAAAAATGTCAAAGGTTATACATCATTTTACAACAGATGAAAATTTATCTTTATATATCTCATTTACACTGTAAACGAGATAAGAAAGAGATATTTATTTTAGTAAATATTTTTTAAATTATTTATTTCAGTAATTATTATAATTATTTTATTTATTAAAATAAAAAATCCATTTCTCTTGATTAATTTACCTATGCGTAAGGAGGAGCATGCAAAACAAGACATTGAGGATGCTTTCTAATATAATATTTGAAAAACGCAACACCGTTGGCAATTAATAAATAATTAAAGCTTTTCGTAATGTCAGAGTCAATGCTTAATTAAGGGGTTATAATCTCTGTCACCAAAAGCATCTTGGTTTTGGCAGCTAATAGAACACGGTTCATTGTTTCTTTGATAAGATGGTGCTGTTATATATTGTGTGTATTCTCACTAGTCGTTAATTATTAAAAATTAACACTTGGAAAAAAAATTAAGATAAAGTCCCGAATCTCTGAGTCAGATGATCGTTAGTCAGCAATATTTAGCCACGCAGAAAATACACACAACTAAAATAATTTACAAAAACATTGATTACATGGCATTGACACATTATTGATTACTGTGTCTTAATTAATGTAGACATTTCTTGCAGTTAACACTTAACACAATAATTATGGGGTAATTTTTCTTGTATTTATTTTAATTAAATAAATTTTAATATG
>NC_029791.2:15747772-15748691 GCF_000816755.2 Arachis ipaensis | reverse complement strand
TTATATTTTTAAATTTCAATATTTTTATTTTATATATATAATTTTTTAGATAACAATGAGAGAATTAACTTTATTTCTTCAATTTTTTTCTTTTTTATTTTCTTGATCTGAGAACTAATCAAATTTTAATCCTTTCCATAATTAATACTTGTTTTGTTTAGGTTGCATCAGAATCAAATCGAAACATTAACTAAAATAAAATAAAAATTGTCAAAATTTATGATACTAGTATAAATTTCATAAGTATCAAGACACTAATATTTTTGTTTTATGATCACGTTTTAAATTATGATCATAGCTATAAAAAATTGTGACCATAAATTCATGTTATTATTTTTAACTTTAGATCATAATTTTAAAATAAAACATAACTATAAGATTTTTTTTTTCAGTCAAAAACTGTGACCATAAAATTTTAGGCCATGACTAAAGAAAAGTTATGATTTAAAGTCTAAAATATTATAGTAAGAATATAGTCAGTAGATAACTTCTTGCAAGTATAAAGCATTTCTTATTCCTAAACTAATTTTTAAAATAAATTACATTTACTTAATATTATTTATCTGAGTCATTTTAGTATGTCTACGCTATAGTTGTTATGACAATTATGATATTTCAAAAAATATTGTTAAAATTAAAATAATATTTTTTAAAAGGTGCTGCTAAAAAATGTTACTAAAATATTAAAAAAAATGTGATTTTAATTTTAACAAAACTTGCATAACCACTCTACTATAATTATAAATATGCTAAAATTTAGCTATTTATAATATGGCAATAAATTCTATTCGATTCAATGTTATTAGAAATCATCATCTGTTATTAATATATGCATACCACTCTTCTCCAAATTAGGGATTGAGTTTAAGAACACACAAAGTTGGGAATTTTTTTTTTTGAAATAAATTTAAAATTATTT
>NC_029791.2:15735017-15747660 GCF_000816755.2 Arachis ipaensis | reverse complement strand
CTTTTGTGAAACAAATAATTTTATTTTTATTTTTTAAATTACAATCTTTTTAAGTTGGAGCAAGTTCTCCCACTGCAACGATAAACTTCTCTATTTTTATGAAGTTCACCCACTGTATCGACGAACTATATGAAGTTCACTTTTCCTAGCGGCGAACTTATTCTAATACATAATATAAATTTCATGCACCGAATTCTTTTTCTTCACATCTACATTTACCTTTTCTCCTTTATATTTCTCATCAGTATCTTCTATATAATGTCGAATACTATTATTATCAATTCATTATGATGGTGAAATTGTGTTTGATCAAAATAGATCCGTTGTGTTTAGTTCTGCACAACCAACTTTTGTATACTTGCCGAATGAAGTAAGAGAGGTAGTGACGTTGAAAATTTTATAGTACACGTAATTGGTTAGCAATTCTCATGACCATACCTAGGAGGTTGTGGTGAACGCCTGTTGTGTCTATTTGGAACCCTAGCATGGGATCCGACTGGAACTTTATGGGTTGGTTCTCATAAAAATGATCACCATCATCAAGTGCCGCTCTAGGATCTAAGGTTGGAAGGAGATCACCATCAGGGAAAAATCTGACAGTTCGTCTAGGGGTTGCGTGACTCATCCTATTAGGGCGCCGTGTGTCCCAGAAGTGGGAAGTCTTCCGTGCACTTACCCTATATTAGAAATAATAATAAATAAGGGAAAGTCTTTAACTGCCTAACTGAATCCTTGAAATCCTATCCTACAAGGTGCTTACCCAAGTGTTTCAAAATTTGTGAAAATTTTTCAGAGAGTTGCTCTACTTTACCCTCGAGACTGTCCAATTTAGAGTGCATGATTTGGTTGTCAGTTTGTGGAGTGGGAGGGGGCCTGCAATTGAAGAAGAATCGGTGAGAACTAGAGTACTTCTATAGGCATAATGCCTATTTATATAAGAAAAAGGGCGAGAAAAATCTATTATAGATATCTAATGGAGGTGGACGGTACTTTAATTTACAAAAGGTATTTTATTTTTTTTATTTTCTTACTTTTTGTTGATTTTTTTAATAATATTTTTATATGTAAGCATGACTTTTAACAATTATTCATTTGACCAAGGCATCGAATACGTGATTACAAAGACATATGACTAATTAGGGGTTGGCATAATTATTTTTCAAATGTTTATCTGTTAGAGTTATTTGTGTTTCTAGTTGATATGTGTACAGAAACTTCTTTAGAAGTGGGTGATGAGAACGCATCATCTGCGACAGCCAGAACAAACATTAGAAGGTTGATGGTTGATTTAAAACACATGAGAGCGCATCGTTGTTGATCAAATTCAGAAGGCCGGCAGCTCGGGATGCGATGATATATATGCCCATGATTGAAGCAACCATTTGCATCTGCCCAAATTTGGTTGCCTATAGTCTGTAGCACGACATCTCTGGTGGTACAATTGCGCAAGATTGGCTGAATCCCAGGACAATTGGCCATAGCAGTCCAGGTCCTCCAACAGAGGTAACCACCTCATGTGCAGGCGGGAGTCAGATGCATCTGGAAATAGCATGCCCCTAAGATCTGCATAATATACCTATGAGAGTATTGCAATAGACGTTCATCTGTCGCATTCTGAGCTAACTCCCCGCAAATAGTGTCTTTAAAACACAATAAGTTGATGGTCCACTTATTCTGACCCTGTTTGTGATTCAGACTTGGTATATGTCCTAGTAGCTGTTGACACAAATCCTCTATATATAGAACGCTTGTCATAGTACTACTCCCAACTACCAATGCATCCACTAATTGGGTCTTCATCAATATTCAGACCCATTTGATATGCCACGTCGTTTAGAATAATCATCATCATCTTCCCACATGACATGTGAAAGATATGATGAGACTCTGACTGCCATCTCTCTACCAACGTAGATACCAAAGGCCAATCATAGTTCCAATCAACCATATAGACCACATGCTCAAAATCAGGTTATCAGAGATATACTCTGATACGTTCGTCGCGTCTCGCTAGTAAA
The DNA here is from genome assembly GCF_000816755.2 of Arachis ipaensis. Lineage (NCBI taxonomy): Eukaryota > Viridiplantae > Streptophyta > Magnoliopsida > Fabales > Fabaceae > Arachis > Arachis ipaensis. The sequence continues at coordinate 15,745,642 of NC_029791.2, read as the reverse complement.
TTCCGATGAGTCCGCAATACGTTATTAAGCTAAAAATATTTAACATTTATGTCAAATACATTCTTAAGTTTCACATTGTTCATAAACCGTGGTGAGTCAAGGCGGATTATGAAGGAGAATTTTTGAACGTAAACCGTGGCAGGTCACCACGGTTTACTCAGGATTGCTGGCGTGCATAAACCGTGGTGAGTCACCACGGTTTATGAAGAGATGGCGAAACACATAAACCCCTGTGGGTCACCACGGTTTATGTGTGTGTGTCTATATAAGTAATCCGTGGAAGGTTAGGACGGATCAGTTGTTGAATCACAAAAAAAAGGAAATTGTTGTTGTGTTGAGAGGAAATTTTGGAGGCTTGAGGGGGAAGTGGGTGGTGGAATCAATGGAGGATGAGAATCGTTTGTACCGACTAAATGGCGTCGCTCACGTGGCAGGATATATCGACCAAGAGGTAAGTTATTGTTATTATTATTGTTATCAAAATTCATAGTAATATAACAATTGATATTATTAGGAATATTGTCAGTGAAAATATTTTATTATGTTTATTTGTATTGTTATTCTGATTAATGTTATTTACATAAATATTGATATTATTATGGTTACTGTCAATCAAAATGTGAGGCATTCATTACTATTGTCTACTGATTAATGCATATTTTATTATGCTGATTTATCTTGTAAGTCTGGTTAATAGTATTTTTTTAAAATATTTTGTTATAATTGTAAATATTTTATTGAATAATATTTTTTTTCCTGTTTTTATACTGTTATAATCAGTGCTTAGTATTCGTAGCTTAACTCCGTATTACACACTAAGAGAATATGTTACCCACCTTGTGCAGCCTAGTAGGGTTATTAGCGCCGTTAGGAGGCAGCAGAATATGCCCTTATATGACCGGATTATACCGTATCTAGAGACTGCCGGCTTGTATCATCTGGCTAGGCTAAACAGTCAGTGGTTCTGGATTGATGAGTCTCTCCTTAGCGCATTTATTGAGCGGTGGCGTCCAGAGACCCACACGTTCCATATGCCGTTTGGTGAGTGCACCATTACTTTACAGGATGTTGCGTATCAGCTGGGTTTGCCGATTGATGGTGTGCCCGTTAGTGGGTGCTTGACTGAGTTTGAGAATCTTATGGAACACGGTAGACCAGCATGGGTGTGGTTTCGCGAGTTGTTCAGGGAGTTACCTCCACAGAGTAAAATGAAGCAGATGACAGTGTGCTACACATGGTTCCACGAGAGGTTCCGGGTTCTCCCTGCAGATGCTACTGATGAGACCGTGCGTGTATACGCACGCGCTTATATCCTGATGCTGTTGTCGTCTCAGCTCTTTGCGGACAAGAACGCAAACAAGGTCCACCTTCGCTGGTTGCCTTATTTGGCATCGTTGGACGACTTGGGCAGATATAGCTGGGGCTCCGCTGCACTAGCCTGGTTGTATAGGTGTCTTTGTCGTGGTACAAACAGGAACGTCGTTAACTTGGCTGGGCCTCTACAGCTACTACAGTCTTGGATTTTCTGGAGGTTTCCCACTATGAGGCCCACTGGTTTTGACCGGTTCGGCTTTCCTATTGCTTTCAGGTATGGTTTAGTATGTTCTGTTAATAAATTGTAAATACATCATGTGTTATGGTTTGTTTTGACATCATCTCAATTAATTTTTTAGGTGGGCTGAGTTTGTGCCGAGGAACGATGCAGGGGCACAGAGATTACTTTCTGCACGCCATGCACTGGATAGGCTGCGTGTCCACGATGTGAGTCATTTATTTATTACTGATAGATGTACTAGTTTTGCTTAAATGTCACTGTCTTAGCAAACTCGTACTTATTATATGCAGTTTGTGTGGGAGCCTTATTCTTCTGTTGATGTTGGTACTGTCATTCATCCGGAGATACTAGCTGACGAGCACCGACGCCTATGGACGACCGTCACTAGCCTCATATATTTTGCTGCGATCGAGTGGCACCAGGTCGATAGGGTTCTACCCCAGTTCGGCGGTGTTCAGCATCTCCCGCAGCCAGCTCTGAACATAGATTGGCTACACGCGAAGGATGGTAGGGGTGGGGACCGGTGGTTTCCTTCATATTATCGGGAGTGGCACCAGCATTGGGAGGACAGGCTTCAGTCAGTCATATGGGTCGATCGAGTCCTCGACCCTGGTCCATCATCAGACTACTTGGATTGGTGGTGCCGTGTGGCGCACAGGTTCCTATCCCCAGATGCAGCATTTCAGGATCCGAGGCCGATTGTGTTGACTGAGGAGGCGCGTCACAGAGGGTCGTCACAGGCACCTCCTAGAGTGCACGTTTATGACAGACCAGATAACAGACGAGTCGATCGGCGTCGCCGTATAGGGACCCGGACCACTGATCGCGAGTGGAGGGAGTTTGCCGAGCGTTTGGAGGAGGACGTTCCTGCAGCTGAGCCTGGGGATGCAGTGGACTACCGCGTTCCTCGACGTAGAGGCAGACGGCCACCTGCGCGGCCTAACCGTCGAGGTGCGCCTGATAGAGGACCATCCGAGCAGGGCGACGGCAGCCATCACGTGACCGATCAGGAGGTAGTTGGATCAGCATCAGCTATGGATCAGCCGACGTTCGAGGTGGGTACTAGCTCTCAGCTGTTTGGGAACGTGAGCCCACATGCATTTGCTCAGTTTACTACCGCGGCAGTCGGGATGGACATTGATGATCCTGTTACTGAGTCCGAGTTCTACATGGACATAGCAGACATGCTTAGGGATGACTATAGGCCACAGATGCCTGCGGAGCATGCCCAGTTTGCTGATCAGCAGCCCAGGAGTGACGATGTTCAGGCTCAGTTGCCAGTTGACCTCAACGAGCCTGCAGGTTCTCCGTTTGACCCATGGTTTGCTTTAGGAGGGACACCTGCATCTGCTTTCAGCGCCGTTCCCGCACAGCCCTCAGCAGCAGCGCCAGATCACAGACCCAGGCGTGTGAGGCGTCCTCCATTGTGTGGCACCGGAGGTCACCTGATTGGCCAGCTTGACGATGATGACAGTGACACCATTGAGAATTCTGATTAGTTATGTTGTATGTTCATGTCTGTTAGGGACTTTTTATATTTTATGAATTGAGCATGCTACTTAGTTTTTATGACTTTCAGTCTTATGTTAAATGTTATTGTTCTTTTGACGAATCCTATTGACTGGTTTCAGCTTATTTGATATGTAGAGCAACGGTTTATATTATAATGCACAAAAGGAACGATACATTACTAGGTAAAGTAACAGGAATTTATTCATCTGAATTTTTTGCATTACATAAACCTCTTGACAGTCACAGACCTAACCAACAATAAATTACTAACATTACATAGACGCTGACGCAACTAAAACATCATGGACTGCATAATACACGACATGAGATCTACGCATCCCCTCCACCACTCTGTCTTCGCTGGGGGCAGCTCCTCCGCGTATGCCCAGGCTGACGGCATAGCCCACATCGCTTCGGCTGGTCCACCTGAGACTGATCCATACTACCACGGATCCTAGTTGCCTTTGGACGACCTTCCTTTGCACGCCGCATATTAGGGTCAGGAATGATGGTAGGCCCAGCGTATGGAGGCCATAGTCCTTCAGGGATAGGTGGGAGAAACCCCTGCTTGTAAACGTTGAACACCTCACTCATACGATACACCTCGTGAACATATGACGCCCAGTTTAGCCGAGAGTAGGCGCAACACGCGATGGCGTGGCAACAAGGATAATGCAGCGCCTGAAAGTGGCCACAATCGCATTGGTGATCTTTAAGAGAAACTCTATAACTACCCAGGGAGAAGTTGCCGGTTGGTGTTGTCTCCGCGACGGTGTACTCGGACTGCTGCCTGTCATATAATGTCACAGTGAAGCACCTCGAGTCTCTTACGTTCCGATCAATGGCCTTGAGTCAAGGGGTGTTCAAAACCGATCCGGACCGAACTAAACCGCGGAACCGAACCGAAAAAACCGAAAACCGAATTAACCGAAAACCGAACAAACCGAAAAAAATTGCTTGCTGGTTTCTGTCCCCCAAATGTTTTGCTTGCTGATTTACTGGTTTAGGGTTTTGTTCAGTTTATTGCTTGTTTATTGATTTAAACTTCAGTAGGTTTTGTTCAGTTTATTGATTTAAACTTCTCACCGGGATCTCATCGGAAAATTCCTACCGAAAAAAAAAACAAAAAAACAGTTCCCACCACTATTGCTAATTGCTATTGCTGTTTCAACTTTCAAGCAGAATTTGATAACAAACACTACGTTTCGTGTTTCCTTTCTCTCTAATTGAGTTCAACACAATGCCATTGAAAACTCTTGAGTTAGTCTCAATCTCCAATGCTCCATGCTTATGCAGTTGCATTGCTCCTTCACTGCAACTAATGAAAGTTACATTGCCATTTGCCAACATAGCTTAGTGTTTCACGAGCACTAAAAATTTCATCTAGTGTTTTTATGGTTCCAAGGTGTTACCTGCATATGTGAATTTTATGATATGATAGGAGGTCAAAGATTTTTTTTTTAATTAGCATTTCTTTTTTCTATGTTGTAAGATCCAAACTTTCCTCAGTATTGGTTTTGGTGTTTATTCTGGGAATTTATTATGCATCACTAAGTTATTATGCTTGTTTAGTTTATTATGATCCAAATTTATTATGCTTGTTTAGTCTTGTTTTGTTTATTGCTTGTTTATTGATAGCTTATTGCTTGTTTATTGCTTGTTTATTGGTTTTTTATTGCTGGTTTTGTTTATTGCTTGTTTAGATTATAAGGATTTGTTCAGTTTTATTTATTGCAGGTTTATTGATAGCTTATTGCTTGTTTATTGGTTTTTTACTGCTGGTTTTGATTATTGTTTTGTTTATTGCTGGTTTATTGCTTGCTGATTTATTGTTTTGTTTATTGCTGGTTTATTGATAGCTTATTGCTTGTTTATTGGTTTTTTACTGCTGGTTTTGATTATTGTTTTGTTTATTGCTGGTTTATGTACTTGATTTATTGTTCTGTTTATTGCAGGTTTATTGATAGCTTATTGCTTGTTTATTGGTTTTTTACTGCTGGTTTTGATTATTGTTTTGTTTATTGCTGGTTTATGTACTTGATTTATTGTTTTGTTTATTGCAGGTTTATTGATAGCTTATTGCTTGTTTATTGGTTTTTTACTGCTGGTTTTGATTATTTTTTTGTTTATTGCTGGTTTATGTACTTGATTTATTGTTTTGTTTATTGCAGGTTTATTGATAGCTTATTGCTTGTTTATTGGTTTTTTACTGCTGGTTTTGTTTATTGTTTTGTTTATTGCTGGTTTATGTACTTGATTTATTGTTTTGTTTATTGCTGGTTTATTGATAGCTTATTGCTTGTTTATTGGTTTTTTACTGCTGGTTTTGTTTATTGTTTTGTTTATTGCTGGTTTATGTACTTGATTTATTGTTTTGTTTATTGCTGGTTTATTGATAGCTTATTGCTTGTTTATTGGTTTTTTACTGCTGGATTTGTTTATTGTTTTGTTTATTGCTGGTTTCTGTCATTGATATATTGTATTTGTTTATGTAGTTTGACGTCAGTTCAAGTGAGAATATGGGCGACACTGGATTGCCTCCCGTTCCTATTCCGAATGAATCAACAAGCATCAGATCTCCGACTGCAATGCCTCCTGTGCCAGCTCCTCATCGAAACACAAGGAAGCTTGCTAGTAGAGGCCGATGGAAAAGGCGGGCTGTTGAAGAAGCTCCCGTTGATGACTCTACTGAAACTGAGACCGATGAAGGTAAGAGAAAACCTTGTAGACCTAGGTCTTGGACATGGGATCACTTTACTAAAGATGAAACTAGTAATCCACAGTATCCTAGAGCTAAATGTAATTGGTGTGGGGCTAGTTATGCATTAGCACACAAGAGCTTGAGGCACATGAAACTTCTTTTGCTATGGAATTTGAGAAGGAAATGCAATTCAATGAGAGTGCTAACAAGAATGAGGTGGAGTTATATCTTGTGGAGGCATTAGAGAAGAGTGGCGTGCAATTCGACATTCTAAATTGGTGGAAAGTGAATTCCACTAAATTTCCAATCCTTGGGCAGATTGCAAGAGACGTCTTAGCCATGCCAGTTTCCACAGTTGCTTCAGAATCGGCATTTAGTACTGGAGGAAGGGTGTTGAATAATTATAGGAGTTCTCTAACACCGATGACAGTTGAAGCGTTAATTTGTACCCAAAATTGGCTCCGAAACTCTCCAAAACTTGTCCTCGAGGAACTCATCGAGGAATTGGAGAAGTTGGAATTAGGTATGGTTAAGTTTCTACTTATAATTTTCTTTATTTTAATCTAGTTTTTATTAATATATATTAATTGTTATCATTGTTTCTTGTTTTATATATTTTGTAGAAGTTGCACCCACTCGTGATCCCAATGAAGAAGATTCTGGTGTTGAGTCTGATTAAAGTACATCTTGTTAAGTTGTTATGGTAGGAATTTTTTCCTTATATTATTATTATTATTATTATTATTATAATTATTATTGTAACTCTTGTTCTTATTATGTAACTATTTTTTTTTTATTTCAGGTTGGTTTGCATTATGAAGTTTAGCTATTTTGTTGGAGAAGACACCACAACTTTGCTAATGACAATTTATTTTTATTTTCAGTTGTGTTTACTGTTGAACTATTAAACTTCTTTAATTGTCGTATTTGAATTCTGTTGTCGTTATATTTCCTTAGATCAAGACTTTGTTGGCTATTGTGTATTTTGGTTTGTCGATTTCAATGTTATGACTTTGTTAGCTATTTTGTATGACTTTGCATAATAGTATGGTAGAATTTTTTTTGAATGAAAAAACCGAACAAACCGAACCAAACCAAACCGATTTTAATTGGTTTGGTTTGGTTCGGATGACCTTGGAAAAAAAACCGAACCAAACCGAACCGCAGCTTAATTAAACGATCGGATCGGATGGCTTTTCCTTCAAAAACCGAACCAAACCGCACCGCGAACACCCCTAGCCTTGACCAAGGCCTGACAGAATTCATGCCCAGATCCGACTTGTGCCTCTGCTGTCTGTCCCCGTACCACAAATAGCTGAGCTAGCCTCCCGTAGGTTGACTTAACCAACGATGTGACCGGTAGGTTGCGAGTTCCCTTCAGGACGGAGTTCACACATTCACTGATGTTTGTGGTCATGTGCCCGAACCGTCGACCACCATCCTGATGTTGGGTCCATTTGTCAAACTCCATCCGGTTGGCCCAGTCACACATTGCTGGATTCTCAGTCCGCATGATGTCAAACCAGTAGTAAAACTCAGCCTCAGTCTTTGCGTAGGCAGCATTCACCAACAGCCTCCTCGAGTCCTTACCTTTGAACATTAAGGCGAAATTCGCAGCCACATGCCTAATACAGTAGGCCCGGAACGCCCGAGGAGGCAGCCACCCAGTCTCAGGTGCCTCAAGCGCTGCCTTGATCCCATTATGCCTGTCAGAGATAACAAGGATACCCTCCTGAGGAGTCACATGCTCTCGGAGATTGGACAAGAAGAATGACCACGACTCTGCATTTTCCCCCTCCACAAGGGCAAATGCTATCGGGAGGATGTTCGAGTTTCCATCCTGAGCGATCGCCAACAGAAGCGTCCCTCCATACTTCCCATACAAATGGGTACCATCAATACTGACGAGGGGCTTGCAATGCCGGAATGCCTCGACACAGGGTGGAAATGTCCAGAATAGCCGGTGAAAGTACTCCGTGGACTCATCAACCCCACCACCAACTCGAACAGGAGACGTCTTCAGCACCGTGATTGTTCCCGGCATTGTCGCCTGGATCCCTAGGATCCAACGTGGCAACTCCGCGTAAGACTCTTCCCAATCTCCATATATTTGTGCCACTGCCTTCTGCTTAGCCATCCAAACCTTCCTGTAACTAGGCCTGAAACCGTAATCAGCTTCTGTCGCTTGTTGAAGTACCTTTACCGTAACCACAGCATCTGCCCTAACCATAGGAAGAATCCTCGCACAGATAACGTGGTAATCCAGCTGACGGTGATCACTTGAAATAGAAGTTGCGAGGCATGTGTGTGGCCCGTTGTACCTCCTAACCTCCCAAGTCCCTTTTCGTGCACGAAGCGCTACACGAATCAACCAAGTACAACCCTTGCCGAAATCCTTGCATTTTCCATGATACTTCAAATGATCTGATTCAATGACTCTGTACTCAACACCTCGCCGGATGCTATAATCTTTTACACTCAGCACAACTTCATCTTTACTCTGGAATGATTGGCCAATCTGAAATTCTGCAGAAGATCCCCCCACTCTGTTACCATTGTCTTCCTGTTGACCAAGGGCTTCCAAGTTTAGTGTCGAGAAGTGTGGAGGCTGCTGATGAGAACCGGAACTTGATGGCCGATGCTGCGGATGTGGATTGCCACCGGTGTCATCGTCGCTGTCACCATCAATATCAACAGGCTCCTGCTCAGACTCATCGTCACGCATTGCATTCTCTACTTGATCAGGTGCACCATAATCTTCAATATAAGGTACGAGGCCGCCACCGGTGCCCGCAACGTGGGAAGGCTCAACGACTACTGCATTCTCCAAAGGTATAGAACCAACAACCTCCGTTCGGTCTAAATCGACCGCAAACGAAGGTGATTGAACCGGCGGAAGAACCGGTCTGACCGCAGGCATCGAACTAGATGCACCAACCGCGGAAGCTGGGCAAGGAACTGGGGCGGATGCCCCGGAACTATCGACACCAACCTCCAGCTTTGCGAACAACTCATGGATTCTGATCTCCGGAAAACTCCTTACACAGTAGAACAGAACCCTTATATCTTCATCAGCTTTAACCGCAAATGTTTCATACTGAACACCGGTCGATACAACCGCCATGGGAATCTTGTAGAATAATTTCTTCACCCACTTGCTACCCAAAACGCCCAGCTTCTCCAAGATGCTGTTCTTCAGATCTGACAAAGTCATCAACGAACTAATAAAAATACTTAGTGGTTCTTTGTCGGTAAACTTCACACCGTGGCTTTTGCTTTTTTTTATTTTCCCAGAGCAATGCACTAGGGCAAGAAAACTCTCTTCCTCACTAGCCATTGTGACAATGATCTCTTATGGAGCTAGAATCACTCGCATATATATAGACTTCCAGTGATAGTAAACCGTGGTGACCCACAGGGGTTTATGTGTTTCGCCATCTCTTCATAAACCGTGGTGATCTATTTTAAATTAATTATATAAAAAATTAAAAATAAAATAATTTAAAAATAAATTAATAGTTTAGATAACTTACTTGAAATTTAACTTGAGAGGAGAGGAGAAAATCTTGAAAGAAGAGGGTGAAAATGAAAGGAGAGGAAGAGTGAAAATAGAGAGGATTCGTCGCGGATAGAAAGTAAAAAAAATAAGAAGATCACTTTGTATTTTTATATTCAACATAAAATTTACCGTGCCAATGGACAAACTCAATATATTTCATGATGATTTGCTGATGTAGTGGATGAATTTCATAAAAATAGACAAATTTGTCATTACAGTGCACAAATTTACTCCAGTTTTTAAAAAAAAATATTTTAAAAGATAAAAATAAATTATTTTTTAAATTTACTTCAGAAAAATTTCCTACAAAGTTGGGGAGAATTTTGGTTTAATTTTATTGGGGGGTTTTATCTCAATGATGGTTGCGAGATATTGATGCATGGATTATGTTTCTCTCTCACATTTGATAGATATTGTTGATTTTGAAAGCCTAATGAGCTTCTAGCTAGTAATATTTATAACTTTTATTTATTTAATTTTAATATTTTGATCTTAAAAAAAGAGATTGATATGAATTGAGTTAGTAGTTTGTGTAATGAACATACAAATTAAAATAATGTAGTGGTGGTAAATATAAATGTCTGAATAAAATATTTAAAAATAATTATTCAAAAATTAACTATCTTAAATGATATTACAGTAGCCAATGAGTTGTAACTCAAATGATATAGTCTTTTCATACTCAATTAAGAGGTTACGGGTTCAAATCTTCTATCTTTAGTAAAAAAAAATAACATCACAGCAAAATTAATATATGTCAACTTTTTAAGAATATTCACCCGTCCAATACTCACCACTATCCCTTTCATATGTTTTAATTTGGCATATGTGTAGATCTGTGATGTTCTTCGTATCTATTTTAAATAACACTGTAAAATATATCACATATATTTACCTCCTATATATTGCTCCACATTATATTATAAAAAGATATTCTCTAATCGTAGCTGAAGAATTTTTCTTACAATACATAAATATAATTTTTATTAATTATGTTTATACTTAAGAGATTCTATAAGTATATATGGAACTTTGATTATCATAACATAAAGCAACGTAAATAGATTAATTAAGTCATGATAAAACATGTTGTGGTTATCCGATCGATGATTCATGTATGAGTTAGATAAGTGAAAGTATGTGTATTTTATTTTTGATATGTTACTTAACTTGTCTGCAATTGTTTAAATATCCAAGAGGGCTTAATTATAATAATTATCTATCGAACTCAGAGACTCGGTAAACCTTTTCTCCCCCAAAACATGCCTTCTTTCTCTTGAAAGAATCTCAAATATATT
>NC_029791.2:15729260-15734936 GCF_000816755.2 Arachis ipaensis | reverse complement strand
TATAATCTTGGACTATAATTTTTTTTTCTTAAAATGTTTTTCATCATGTATAACTTTTAGAAAGATATTTTATTAATTCCAAAAATTAATCTCACGAGTATTTAATTTTAGTGTAATATACTTATCATTTTAACTAAGATCAAATTTGTTATTATTATCCATATTTTGAGTTACAGATTCACAAAAGAGATTTAAAAAAGACTAGTTTTGCTTAGAGTAAAGTTGTTCATCTGAGTAAATACAAAAGAGTGACTAAATAAATTTGGGATCGTTGAAGAAAATGATAATATGTCCGTCTTGTGTAAGAAAGATGTTAAAACTGTACAACACTTATTTATTACTTATAAGTACTCGTGACAGATGTGGGACGCATGGATCAAAGAGTTTTGGACGAAAGTGAACTATATCAAGTACCTTAAAAGATCACTTTGAGAGTTGATGGACTATGCCGTTGACAAAAGAATTGCGTAAGTATTGCTTAATTGGATTCTTCTCAATTATATGGAATATTTAGTTACATAAAAATGATATCATTGTCGAAGACAAAGTAACAGACGTGGCTGATTGTGTTGTTAGATTATTCTGTTGTACTAGTATGGTACTTAATTCATGTTGTTGATGGCTATGACGGAGACGATATAAGAGTTGTTTAGTTACTTTTATGGTTTGTATTTGTAAATTATTTGTTCCACTTTGTGTATTGAACTTTTTCTTTCAAAAAAAATTATAAAAAATGAATTAATAAGCATTTTATATACAAATTAATATATAAAATTCATATTATATGTTAACTATGATTGGTGTGTTTATTATTAATGTTGGATCCGAGTATAATTTTAAAATGATTTTTGAAATTGGCCTGTTTGTAATGAAAATGTCTCTGAGATCCTAATAATCATAGGGTCCATCTAGTGTACAGATGGATATATACAGATTTTTGTCTTTTTGTGGCTGAAAAGTGTGTCACTAAAAATATTGTTTAAAGAGAAAATGTTACCCTTAATCGTTAACTTGGTTCTGATACCAATTTTTAAAAGCCATTTTTTTTTCTTTTAATTTTTTTTTCGAAATTTTTATTAACTCTTTCATATTCATAAAAGTATTGACTATTTCTACTATTACTAGTTTTTATAATTCTGATTTCATTTATAATTTTTTAGTCTTGTTTTAGTTTATAATATTCTTTTTTGCATGGATTATTGTATATAAAATCTTTTATCTGTTTGTCTTTTTCTTTAACATAATTTCTTAAATCCTCAAAAACTTCTTTTATTTCTTCACTTTCTATTGTTTCTAAATATCTTTTTAATTTTTCGACTTCGTTCTCCATTTTTTCTTTTAACAACTTTAATTCTTTTAAGTCATAATATTGTTTTTCAGGCATTTATAAATTTTTTAAGTTTAACTCCAACTTGTTTATATTTATTCTTATTTCTATCCTTTTTATTATAAGGTCATTAATTTCGAGCTGAAGATTATTTAATTCCCTTTTATACTCCTTTATTTTACTTTTTAATTTTTTCGCCCATTTTCTTTTTATTTTGTTTTCTGGTCTTTCAATTTTTGTATGCTTCATTATTTATCTTAGAATTTCTGCAAATTCTATCATCGATTCATCACTATTTTCTAGAGATTCTATTAATTTTTCTAGCTCTTATAAAATTTTCATTTGATTTGAGATTTAATTCTGTTTTTAGAACAGCCTGTTTTTCATTATCTAATAAAGCAGTTAATCTATAATAATTAGATTCTTCTGTTAATTCTAAACTTTCTAAATAATTCATAACAAAAGGACTAGGATGAAGATGTACCTTTCTGGAGAAAAACTTCCTTTATTTAGTATATTTTACATAAGGTGTTTTTATCTCCAGAGGGGGGATTGTAGATACTAACTCCAGAGGGGAGTTTAGAATTATTTTCCCTAAGGGAATTCTTCCTCAGATGATAATATCCCAAAATTGCCCTTTTTTCTTCAGTCCAATTCAGGACTATGTTAAGGGTTTCTCTGAGATTTGATCTACAGACCTTTTTCTTTTCCTTGATTTCAGCCCTTGTAGGAATGTTTCTTATTATCCCTGTTTTCTGGGTTTGAATTGGAGCTTTATCTGCTCTTTTTAAGGTTTGCTCTGGATGGAGAGCTTCATATTCCCTGAAGGATTCCTTTGCCTCTTCCAGTGTTAGAAACCCTCCTTTATGAATTATCCTTGATTGATGTGTAAATGGTGCTGCTTTTTCCCAGGCATCATATACTCCTTTCATGGGGCCATTATAAATTACATAATATTTTTTTATCTTGGGTGAATTTTTTAATGATTTCAGCAATTGTTTTATTTTCTGAAATTTTTTCTTCACCTGATTTGTCCACCACGCTTAGCTGGCTGAACTCTGATGGTTTTGCTTGTTGTGTTGATTTCATTGCTTCGATGGCCTTCTTGAGAGATTGGATCTGTGTCCTTATTTTCTGACAATGCTTGCATTTTTCGAGTTCTTGCTCATATTTTTGAATTTCTTGATCTAATGCGTTGTAGACGAACTCCATTCTCTTGTTAATGTATCTGCAATAACATTTTTGTCACCCTTAATATATTCAATTTTTATTGGATATTGTAACAAAAATAATTGCCATCTTACCAATCGTCCATGATTATAATCAACTTTTAAATTATATCGTATGAAACCTGTTAGGTAACTTGAATCTATCCTTAATGTAAATTCTCTGGGTAGTAAATCAATTTTCCATTTCTTAAGAGATTTAATTGCTGCTAGAGTTTCCTTTTCATGAGTGGTATATCTCTGTTCTGTTGGAGTAAAAGTTCCTGAAATATACCTGTAAAGTAATTCCTTTGGGGAATCTTTAGAATCTAGTGATTCTTTTTCTTGTTCCAAACTTTTTATAGCTTTCTTAGCTTTTAGACATCCTGACCAGGTTATGTCTGAAGCATCTGTTTCTACTATTAAGTAGTCATTTTCTTCTGGAATGTAAAGTTCTGGAAGTTTTTCACATAATTCTTTAATCCTTTGAATTTGCATACTATCTTTTTCATTCCATTTTCATTCTTTTTTAGTACTTATTTTTGGAAATAAGCTTTTAGTGTATTCTGTTATATTCTTCAAGAATCCTTGACTAATATAGAAAATATTTTAAATTTTAAGATCTTATCTATAGTAGTAGTCGGTATTTTTATACGTTTTGATTTTTGATTTACTGAAGAATCGTGTGGAGCCTTTAAAACTATATATGTTAATTCTTGAATGAATGGATGATATAGCTTTAAAAAATTATTTCCTATGATAAAATCCATTCCAGAATCTAACATATATATAGATGGAACAATGAACCTATAATTTTGAATAAAAATTTCAACCATCTCTGCTTTTTGGTCAATTTTATGTATTGATTTGTCAGCTATTCTAACTCTTAATGGTTTATTTAATTTTTTCCAATCAAGTTTTATATTTGAACTAGCAAAGCATTGTGTTGCTCCAGAATCTATGAAAGCATTTATAAACTTTTCTGTTATTTTTATAGTAATAAATGTAGCATTATTACTCAGTCTCTGAGTCTATTTCCGAGACATATTCAAAAATATAGTCTAAGTTATCATCATATTCCTCTAAAGGTTCATGAAACAAGACTTAGCAATTTCTATTTGTTTAGTAAGATCCTTTTTATCCTTCTTTTCCGGACATTCATTTGCATAGTGTCCTTCTTCTTGGCAATACCAACATTTACAATTTTCTTTTTTATTCAGGCAATAGTTATTTCTTTGTCTTTTGTTTTTATTATTATTTTCCTTTCTAAAATATCTCTTTTTTCTCCAGTTTGGATAGTATTTTCTTTTTCTAAATTGATATTTTCTTTTTCTTTGAAAATTTTTATTAAGACCATATTTTTGAGGTATCTCTTCATTATCTTGACAGCAAATTCTAATTATATTTGTAAATCTTTTTTGAGTTGCTTCTTGCATACAACGTTCTTTTATTTCCTCTCTTATTGCAGAGGTTGCTCCACCAAAGTTATTTTCAATTCTTCCTCTATTTATTTCTCTTATAAATCTTCCCATTATAAATTCATTAGCAGGATATGGAAGTTTTGTTATATACATACTAAGATAATGATTTTTATCTTCTTCTTTTAATTTGTAATAATGTATTCTATATTCACATATAAAAGACTCCACATTACATAGATCATATATCTGAATATTAGCTAAATGGTTTTTTGCTTCTTGATATTCTTTATTATAAACTTCTTGTCTATGATCTATAATATTTTTTCCAAAAAATTCTTTATATAGAATCATCATTATATATAATATCTTATCATAAGCTGTAGTTTTTGTTGCTAATTCTTCTATTATTTGGTTTTCTATTGATGTCATATAGTATGAAACCCTATGTAATTCCAAATATCTCTTCCAGACAAATCACTAAGTTTTGGATTCGAAAATTTCTTTTTCGTTCTTTTTACAGTCTAAATCGAGCATTCTTTCTCCTTCCATTTCCTGGATTTTAGGAACATATTTTGATGGTATTTTTGTATATTTTGAATCTTTATTTGTAAACCCTTTTTTAAAAGCATAATTATCAAAACATGTTTCCCATTTAAATTGAGATTGATTATCTTTAGATGTTCCAGCTTCATTTTTTACTTGTATTGGAATTGCTGGTTCTTCGTCACTTGAATAATCTAAATGTGTTCTTCATTTTCTATATTTTCAGAATTTACTAATTCTTCTTCTATTTAAAAACCATATTCCATAATATTATTTTCTTGAGCCATTTTTAATTGTTTAAAAAGCATTGTAACTTCTTCTAATTTTTCTTCAATATTCATAATTTCAATGGTGGTTTTACTTTTAAGTCTGTTATGTTGATTATATTTTGGAATTTTTCTTCTTTGGGATTCTCTTTTTCCTTATTTTTTTGAAATTTTATGGATATTAATATTTCTTCAAGCATATCTACTATAGAATTTAATTGTGGGTTAAAAGTATGATAAAGATGTGGGGAATCATTTCCATGGTAGCATTTTTTAGAAGTTCCGTGTGAAAAATAAGTTTTTTCAGGTTTTTGAAGTCCTTCAATAAAACTTATAGTAAAATAAAGATTTTGAGAAAAATCGTTTTGTATTGATTTTAAGAATTTGGTGTCATTACAATTAACATTGGTTAAAATCATTAATTTTTGATCTATTAATTTTGATAATTTAATTATTTCTTCTCTTAAATCTTCTAATTTACTTTTTTCTATTAGGTGACGCTTTTCTTTGTGAAGAGTTACAGTTTTAAGTGAAAAGTGTGACTTTAAAATGTATGGTTTATATTTTGCCACGTAGCATATCTTTAAACTTTGATCTCTAACTTATATTTTACCATAATCATATCATAAACGTTTTTGAGATTGAAAAATTGCACTATGCTAATCTCTGCCTTTAGTTTTTTTTCGTTGAGTTATTCCTCATACTATGAGTGGTACATATATTTCTATACTAAACTAAATAATATTGTTTTAGTTTTAGCGTTAAATACTTATTAAAATAATAATATTTAATCTTAATGGTTATGTATTTTTTGTGTGGAGATAAGATGTTTTGTAACTTATTATTTAATATCAAAATTAAAATGACGTCATTTTATCTAGTTTAACATAAAATGATATGTGTCAGATCACTCA
>NC_029791.2:15719747-15721168 GCF_000816755.2 Arachis ipaensis | reverse complement strand
AACTAATATAGTATAATTTTTTTAATTTCGAGAATATTTATGGTATAATTAAGGAGTCTGGAGTCTTTTTGGTGCAAACGGCTTCAAGCACCACTGTAGAGTTCAATTCGGTGGATCGTTTGCAACCTGTGTTTAAACTTGAAGTTTCAAACTAATATAGTATAATTTTTTTAATTTCGAGAATATTTATGGTATAATTAGAGCCTTAGGAGTCTTTTTGGTGCAAACGGCTTCAAGCACCACTGTAGAGTTCAATTCGGTGGATCGTTTGCAACCTGTGTTTAAACTACACATTTGAAGTTTCAATAGTTATTTATTTACCTGTTGCGTGGGTTTGAACTGCTAAACCCGAGTATAAATGTCCTATTTATTATTACATGAATAATGTTAGGGAACCAAAAGGGTATTAGACAAAAATTAGTCAAATATATTTGGGTGAATTCAAAATTTCTACGAGTTAATATATATGGACGTTTCTTCTGCTAAATATCAAAATGTTTCTTTTTCATACTAAATGGATGTTCTTTTATATATTTTTCGAATTTTTTTGTATTGCAAATGTGAATGTCTTTATTTCTTTAATAATTTTATATTTTTTTAAATTTTATAAATATTTAATTATTTTTGCTAAAACATAACTGAATATTTCTTTTGTTAAGTGTTAGAATGTTTTTTTCATATTAAATGAATGTTTTTTTTATATTTCTGTAATTGTGGTCGTTGAATACAGTTCTTAGTTCAACCATTTCTACCAACCAATATTAGTATTTAGATTATGTTGAATTTCAAGGATTAGCTAACACTTATCGGTTGATTGAATTGTTATGATTGCTTGTTTTAATTAGTGTACTCTGCTTGTGCTTGTTTGTGCACGATTGATGCAGGTGCAGGAAAAGGGGATACATTAACAACCGAGGCAGATCTGGAAGCTTGCTCCAATAGTAAAACAAGTGTTCCTAGAAAAAATAAATACCGTATGAGAAACATTACATTGTTTGGTGTAGACTTATCCCGGATAACATCACCGTCGTTATGGTATACTTTGTTCAAGGTGTTTTAGGCCTTGCAAGGCTGGCTGTCAACTTTTTTTCTAAAGGATGGTTTACATCTGGATCCTGTTGAGGTATGTCTTCTTAGTTGAAGGTGTAATCAATTAAGTTTGAGCCAGATATCGGTGATAACACATCTGGTTCACAAAAGGGAAGCGGTTCTTATCGATGGTGGCGAATCCGACGAGTCAGATGTCGGTGATAGAAGAGAAATGGGTCGCAGTGGGGAGGCGGAGAGGGTTTGACGGTGAGAGAGAGAGGTCTGTGTGTGTGATTGTTGGAGGTGGGTAGGTTAATGTGAAAGAGAAGAGGAATGTTTTTATAGGTTTAATTAGGTTTACTTAATGAATTTTAAATTTTTTAAATTTTAAA
>NC_029791.2:15715079-15719595 GCF_000816755.2 Arachis ipaensis | reverse complement strand
AAAATTAAATTAATTAATATATTTTTGACCTATAAATTACATGATTTTGTAGACTGTAGAGTATTGTCTAATCTAACAAATCAATTACTAATTCATTACTAACTAATAAATTATTTATGCAAGACGAAAATTTAAATCTTAAATAATTACTTAAACGGCCTAACGAGCTAACTACTATACCATCTATCTAATAATTTGGTTACACAAACACAACCTTTAAATTTACGTAAACAACACAAATCACATGCATACCATTGAATACTTCTCTCTGTCTCATTCTTTCTCATAAAATTAAAGTTNAATTATCATTCAAAAGAACGATTATGGCAAATTAAATGACTGTATAAATCATATATTATTAGACAATTATACAAATTGTTTTATACTATAATACATTAAAATTAAACTTATAGTTATCCTAAAGAAAAATGTCATCCCTCATCACTGGTAATAAATTAAGCTTAAAATGTTATATCATATGACAGAAGATTATTGATGATAGGGGAAGAGGACTACTCATCAAGAATAATAATCACAACCTGGATTTATTTGAATCCTTGCAAACTTCAACAAATGTTGAATTAATTAATTAAGAAATCCGCATGTTGTTTTCATCTTGCGTAAAACAAGTACGACAAAGACTTCCAAGTTATGTCGAACCGTCGAAGCAAATTATTTAATTTGTAATAACTAATAAATTAAATTAAAAATGTATTTGATTTGGGTGTGTGAGCAGAATAGCAGATAGATATACATTTGATTAAGTCAATAAGATTAGTTGGGTGTCATTGACTTGTGGCAACGTGATACATCTTCACTGTTAGAAAATGATAGGTTTATTGGCATCTATTCAATATTTATCTACCAAAAAGTATGTACAATAATTTTCTTACCACTTTTTATTGGTATATACATCCCTTTTAAATTAGCCATGTTTACCACTATTATTATTATTATTATTATTATTATTATAATGATTAATTTTTTATGTGTATATAACATTTTTGTATTACTATCATTATCCATGATGAGCAACTTTGTGTTCTCCATATATTATATATAGTTGTTTGTTGTTTTTACGTTTTTTTTTTCCATTAAAATTTTACTCAGTATTTTTTGTTGAACATTTATTTGTAATTATAAATGCTTAAAAGATAAAATTCAGAAGTTTATTATGATTATTGTGTTAAGCCACTAGTTAATTAAGAGAATTATCACTTTTTTAGTGTCAAAAATATACACAAAAATTGCGTCATACCAAATATAATTTGAGAATAGAGTAAATAGGTATTATATTGACAATGTAATGCATTTTGCCAAAGATATAATTTTAGAACTTTTGAAGTTCTAGAACCTTCTTGTGTGCATACCTTGCAAGAGCTGAGGCGAATATATATTTCAAGGGATAATATAATCCAAACTAAACTAATCTAGTCCTTTTTTTTAATTCAATTCCTTTCTGTGAAAACCAATAAGTTAAACTTTGGTTTTCCACGGTCCGACAGACTAAGAACTCTGCCGCAAATTGGAGTTTCTGGATTTGCAGTCGGCCAATGAGATGCTACTTATCGGAATACGAACGCATCTTAATCTTCAATTAAATGTATCAGTATGTGGGTATGTGTTTTCTTAAGCCCGAAAAGAACGAACACACCTGGCTGGACCTGATTACAGCAAAATGGGCTTCAATAGCCTTCCAAGTAGAAGACCAAAAGCCCAAAAGTGAATCATGTGAGACATAGACTCTCATGTTGGGGGCAGCAGAGGCCCAGCACAGATGACATATCTATCTGCCTCATACAACGCTGCATCCGGGTTCTAATCCCAGCTGAGGCTGGTTGTTGGTTTAAGAACCCATGATACCCATGATAGTGTGTGAGTGTGTTGTGTGTGTGTGAAACATGGGTGTAATGCCTAGGATTGGGGCTGGGTAAATAGGTGTAATGCCTAGTGTTGAGTAAATTGTTCTACATACAAACTGTGGTGTTAGTGTACATAGTATATGGAATTAAACAAATATCAAGTGTTAGTTATCAATTAGCATTCACAAGTGTTGTGCTCTCCAGTCCACAGCAAAATTTTCACCACTTTCATCATCACTGGATGACTCTTCTTCATGCCTTGACTCCTCCTTGGTTTCACCCTCACAAGTTTTACCTCGCTTTGCTGACTTTGCTGCTTTCAGCTCCAGTCTCTTTTTCTTCAACATTTCCACTCTCTCCCTGAAGATCCTGTTGAGGGGTGGTTATGTAATTTAAGTATCGGTAGAAGAACAAAACAAACCACGGAAGTCAAAGACTTTTAAGTATAATGCAGATAAACATACTTTTGTTCAACGGATTCAGCTTCTTCTATCATTTCAGCAGCATCAATCTGGAGAAAACAAACATTAGATCATATCTCATGTTTGTAATGCATACATATCTTAAAGGTTGTTACGTCATACGGCTTAATACAAAACCCTTAATCGTCCATAGTATCGTAGGATCTACCGAATTAAAAATTTCAAGGATTTTTTGTCTATTAACAATAAAAGATATGTTCCTAGCCACATATAGGGTGTGTATATATAGCAAAAAGAAAATCACGATCCTCACCTCTTCTTCTTCCAATCGGTCATCCACCTCCTTCAAGTCCTCTTGAATCAGCTTCTCAAACTCCTTGTACTCATCCCTAATAGAGAATTTATTCCAAACAGGGGAAAAAAATAAAAATATAAAAAGTCAATCATTCTACGTCTGATCCACTTAACCAAATTTGAAAATCTTCAACGCAATTTAAAACAACATAAGTTTTCACAGAACTAATAATTAACTTGGAGGTTCTCAGTTATGTACAAACAATCTAAGTACCATGCACATGGACTCAGCCATTATAACTTTATTGATCTGATTATAGTCTAATAAGAAATCAAGAGAGGTCATTAACGGACACAGCTATAACAACAGTATTAGATGTGATTATGCAAAGAACAAACGAGGTCAATCTACAATCATCTAATGCTATGAGTTATTCTTGTTTCTGTTCCCTTTTTGGAGTATTTGAAAATTGAAGTGTGATTGACAAAATCCGATAAAAACTTATGTGGATTCTTCTTAGTCTATTTGGGCACAACAACACTCCAAATATTTCTCCTATCTTTTGACTTCCATGCAACAAAACTCCCGACTATAAAATGAAGCAGTAGTAAATGTGCAAATCAACATGACGTGGGAAGTGAGAACCTACTTGACATCTGGCTTCACAGGCTTAATGCCACGTGCCCGCAAATCCGCATCCTTATTGTCAAAAAAGCCTTCAGGCAGAGATCCTTTTGTTTGGTTGTCCTCTGCATCAGAAGTTTTGGCTGAGGTCTGCCTAGTCTCTGTTGTTGCTTGACTAACCTTTGACGGCGCAGCATCATGACCACGAAAATTACCTCTTTCCTCCAACTT
The DNA here is from genome assembly GCF_000816755.2 of Arachis ipaensis. Classification (NCBI taxonomy): domain Eukaryota; kingdom Viridiplantae; phylum Streptophyta; class Magnoliopsida; order Fabales; family Fabaceae; genus Arachis; species Arachis ipaensis. The sequence goes on along the minus strand of NC_029791.2, from coordinate 15,716,161 downwards.
TGACACCTGACTTTGAGCAGAAACTCCCACATTTCTTCCTGAATCAGATGATTTCTTTTCTGGAAGACAAGATATCCATGAAACAGAGGCTAACATTAGTTTGCAACAAAGGTGTGGTGGTAGCATATCTAAAGATATGATAAAGAACCACAGACATATTCAGTATAAGTTTATGAAGAATAACATCTGTTCATTGTTCATTGAGTATTAGTTGCTGCACTAAAGTACAATCTTCAAAAATTAGAGCGCATGCCCTAGCCAAATGTAGCAAGTAGTAGCGTGGATTGAACATGACATAAAAATTCTCTGTCTGCCTTCTATCAAAACCACTAATTAGTGGTAATCCAAAAGTTGGTTCAAGGATGTAGAGCAGCGATTCCATCAGTAAACAAAAGTGAAACAATGTAAAAACCAATGAGGGACCAATATTAAACAAGCACCACATATAGCATGCACGTTAGGACAAACTTTAGTGGCTACATAAGTTATGACATATTACTATTATTAACTCTAGCAATCACCTTAGTCCAAATAAGGGATTAGACCTTATAGAGAGATTTATACTTACAAAGGGGATTTGTAATGACGAAAGGTAGTTCTCATTTCACTTTAAGCAAAGCATTATAAATTCCCAATGAATATCCTCATGTTAAATGTCAATGAACAACATATGTGCAAGTCTCTACGTTTTGAAAGTGAAACCTGATTAATTATAGTATATACACGTACAATGTTACTTTTCTAAACCAATACTTACCGGTTTTCCTTGCACTGTCATCAAAAAAATTTGGTGGAAGCACAGACGACGACTGGGCTTTAGGTACTTCTTGTGAAGGTTCAGGCTTTTTGGATAGTGGTTCGGAAGGTTGTTCAGGTTTGGCTTTGGGAAATCTGTTACCAACAGCAGGCTTTGCATTGTTTTGCTGCGTTAATCCAGCTGCATTAGCTTTAAGATTATCAATCGCCTGCAGGTATTAACCACACTGTCAAAACCATTGCACGAAGCACATGTTGGGAAGCAGGGGAGGCTGCAAAACAAGCAGAAAGGGAACCAAAACCATACTAACCCCCCCCCCCCCTCC
>NC_029791.2:15711030-15714944 GCF_000816755.2 Arachis ipaensis | reverse complement strand
ATAAATGCCACAAATCATAAATATAATCACCTCGCGATGCTTACGGGAGATTTGGTGTGCATCCCATATAGATTCAGACTTCAGAACAACATCACAAACCCGACAAACAGGTTGATTGAATTCATTATACCTATATGCATGCGCACATGAAGACAAACCGGTAAAAATAATAACAAAATCAATAGCAACAATAAACAGGAAAGATATAAATAATCTTTTCTGGTGAGCTCAAGAAAGGGGAATATCTTGACAAGCACAAAACAAAGTACATGACTACACGAGTAGCTATAACAAGATAAGCAAGTCATAATCGGAGTGTATGTGTGTCTTTCCACATAGTTGCAAACAAAAACATAGCTGCCAGCATTTACAATAAACAGAAAATTAAATAAATCAACAACATGGGCAGAACTCAATTCATGAGCATAAGGTGTCTAAGGATTATAGTGTCAACATTTTTCTAAAAGAATAATAAATGAATCCATTCATAGCATCGAGTCCGTAACAATAGCAGCATTTTGTGTAACAAGCTAAACAACCCTAAGACGCATAATGTGCATAGCAATCAAGACAGCTGATGTTAGTGAGCGATAAAAGAGCAAATTTAAGTGAACAAACCTTACAAGGGGAGAATCTATACGCTTTTCCTTCTTCTGGGCCAATTTAGCACGAAAAGCTGCCTTTTTCTTAGCTTGTGCATCCATGATTAATGATCCTATTCTTTAAGGAGACTAAAAACAATTCAATAATGTCAATTCAACGATGTCACGTATTAGAGGGGTCATGGAACAAATGTCATACTGGCTCAGAAATTTTACAATAATCTGTTATTAGGATGTGATCCAATTCTTTTGAAAAATAAAGCTAGTTATCAATCTCCATTTCAGATGCTTGCTCATATAAGAATTTGAACTTCATACCCAACTTTCATGTAGGTTTATATAATGAAAACCCTTTGAAAAACAGCAATAAAGTTTTACAAAGTTACAAACTAATCTTCCCCTCCATTTATCTTATCTCAGTGTCAACATTTTCACGAAATCAAAGTTCAGCTCTCTTAATAACAATAATGCTTCTTTCTTTCACCCTTCTCATTAGTTCTTTCATTACAATCTTTTGAATTTAACTTTCCTCCCTTTGCACTGCAAAATTGATTTTCCAATTGGGAACCCTCTATTTTCCCCCTCAATATTGCAGTGGAAACAGAGCTTTTCTTTCTTTGTTTCATATATAACAAAGCAATACAACTAAGATTCTTCATATTTTCATCTTATGCATCAATTCACAAATACGACAACGACACCTTAAACCCACAAATAGAGTTTTTCATGTGATGCAGCAACAGAGAGGCAATAACAGAGAAATGCACAAAGAAACTCACGAAACAGAAGATACTCGCTGCCGGTGACTAACAACAGCGTCGACGGCGAGGCGTGTGGCAGCGACGTAGGCTCTGTGGATGGTGGATGCGCAGAGTGGTTTTGGGGGGAATGGGTTCGGTCGATCAGACAGGTTGATATGTTTTACTGAAAATAATAGAATTTTTTTTTTAAGAAGTTATTACTACTTTAATAGTTTAATTTTGATAATATTTTACACAATCATATTGGAGAAGTGCTAGGGAGCCAGCAACTTTTGTGATTTGTAGCTATCAAATAGCCATCAATGATGATTTTAATGGTATGAGATTGGTGTGAGATTTCATCCAATGGTTTACTTTTCTTTGCTGGTTACATGCTGGCTAGAATTTGATAAAATTGCTAGTCCCCTAGACTTTTCCTATAATTACGATAGTTCTCACCAAGGTTGCGAGAACCAGACCGATCAATAAACCGATGAAGTCACTAGTTCAATGGTTCATTAGTTCGATTGGGATTCAACCGGGGTTTAACCGGTTTAATTAAATATTAAATAAAATTATTAAAAAACCTATATATAATTTTGAATACATTTTGCAATTTATAGTTTACATTACGGTTGTGAGAACCGGACCGGTTAATAAACCAGTGAGATCACTGGTTCAATGGTTTATTGGTTCGCCTGGAGTTTAACCGGATTTCAACCGGTTTAATTAAATATTAAATAAAATAATTAAAAAATCTGTATATAACTTTGAATACATAAATTCAATGATTTCTACCTTAATAAAATTCAAGATTTCACAATTTCACATCATAAATTATCCATAATTTAATATTAAAAGTTCACAAACAACTTCAATCATCAAAGTTCATAACGAAAAAACAACCATATCCCCAAGGCATGACTCAAATTGATTCCATTTACACAACAACATGCAACGATCATATCAATCAAAATCAAAATAAAAGTTTTATTACTCAACGAGAAGCATAGTTCACTTGAGCTGCAACTATTCATAACTAAATATGCATTAACAAACATGTTGAATAATGTGAAGTGCATGTGAAGGATCATCAGGAACAATAATAATAATAATCATAAGGAGCAGCATGTGAAGAGGATCAAGAAAGGGTTCGAGAGAACAAGGTCAGCTACTATTAGAATTGGACCAATAATTAATGTTCCAATTTGCACCCAGGTCAAAAACAGTGCCTTGCCACCTCTTTTTCCACTCAAGCAAGGAAGATTAGAGAGGTAAAAAAATAAAAGAAAGATTTTGCAGTATTCATAAGTTTGTTAGTTTGATCCTCCTTATTAGTCCTCAGAGTTCTTCTCAAATAAATTTCCTTAGAATGTAAATTCTGACTTTTGTATAATCATATGGAATGTGCATTCCCTTGTGATGTCATTAGAGGCCAGAAATATTTGATGTTCTGCATGTGTGGGTAGCTAATTAGGAAAGAAGTGGGGGTCATCTCACATGATAGATGCAGAGTTCCTCAATAAGTGAGTCCCACATGGCTGCTTGATCCATCAGCCTTAAAGATCTGATCAATCGACACAATATTAATGAGTGAGTTGTACAACAATTCAGTTTCAGGAAAAAAGCATAGTTGAATAAAATTCAGCTCAGACTTACAACAACACCAAGTTCCATCGAGAAGCGCGGGTTCCTCAACAAACAATAACCTCAGGAAAAAATCATGAACAGAAAATCAGAAATAACAAATAAATGATAAATCAATAAACTCAGCAAACAATTACTAAACCAGCAAACAATAACCTCAGAAAATCCAGTTAATCAGCAAATTAATTACTAACAAGTATTATCAAAATCAAGTGCTAAACGCCTAAACACTAAACCAGCAAGCAGACGCCGAGGAGATGGCTAATCAGTGCTTACCGGTTAACACAAGAGAAGGCGAGGTCGGCGAGGAGGAGGGCGAGCGACGGCGAACACAGACGACGCGACACCGACTAACACAAAGAAAGCGAGCTTGGCGAACACAACGACGCGGTGGGGTCTGTGGGGCTGCGTTTGTCAAAACTGTCGCTGCGGTGGCTGCGCGGATTGGGGGCTGCGGTAGCTCTATGGTTCGTTGATTTCGTTCACGTTCAGAGAAGAGAGGAGAGGAGATGGGTTTACGGGTCGGGGAGTAACAATGAAAGGGACTACGGTTTCAATTCAGTTTTGCCAGCTTTTTTTTTTTAAATAAAACGGCACCGTTTTGGAGGGTTTGTTTTCGAATCGAAAACCCTCCAAAAAAAACCGGTCAGTTCTTCTGGTTCGCCGGTTAATTATGAATTCGACCGGTTCTATAACCAATTTTTTCCGACGATTTATAATTTAACCGGATCGACTAAGTGATCAATTTTCAATTAATTCGGTTAAACTGACCGGTCCGATTTGATTTTCATAACAATGGTTCTCGCAATCAATATAAAAAATAACTATTTTGTTAATGGCATATTATGTGATAAAAATACATGTGTAAAATAGTTTTATACTGATAGTGTATTAAAATAAAATTTTTAAAAACAAAATTTTTTAA
>NC_029791.2:15677553-15710958 GCF_000816755.2 Arachis ipaensis | reverse complement strand
ATAACTTCTAGTCACCAAAAAAAATATATTGATAACTTCTATTAAAAATATATACTAGCTGAATTCATTCAATTTTATTATTGGAAAACACTTGTTTTTTTGTCGTATTACTGGAAAACATTGATCACAATGGCTTTAAGCCCCCCTCTCTTTCTTTTTTGGCTAGATATAGCTTTAAGCCTTTTTAAGTAGGGTTTGGTTAACTCATTTTCAATTTTGTTCTTTCGCCAAACAGGACCGAATAAGGTAATATTTCGTTTTTGGTACAAAAGAAATTTTTTGTTTGGGTTTTATTTATTTTACCTGCCTTTAGAATACTTTTATTTTCAACTAGTGATCAGCACAAGTTTTTTTAGGTAAGTATCAAAAATTTAAATTCTATGTTTTTCGTACAACAATTCATTAAGCAACAATAAATTTATAAATAGAACTTAGGCTGCGTTTGTTTTTACTTTTTAGCATGGTTCTGAAAACCGGACCGGACCGGCCAGTTCAACCGGAAAAATCGGAAACCGGTTACTTAACTGGTCCGGACAACTTAAAAAACCGATCGAACCGGCAGTTAACCGATAAACCGGAAGAACCGTCCGATTTTTTGGCGGTTCAGTGGTTTGGAAATTCAAAAGCAAAACGACGTCGTTTTGGCTATTTTTTTTTTTAATCTGTTTTCTCTTGCTGTTTTGTTTAGCTTTAATTCTATAGTTTGTTCTACATTAGTTTAGTTGGATTTTTTATTTTCGTTAGTGGATTCTAGGTTGTTGGAATAAGGTAGTTCAGTTTGTAGATTCTAGGTTTGTTGCAAGTTTTGAGAATTGGAAATTTCTCGGTTGGCTGATGCTTTGCTTGCTTATATAAGCTTGGTTACTTCTATTTGTTATTGTGTTTGGCTGTATTAAGTGTGGAAGTTGTTGAATGGATAAGCATTGTAGCTGAAGTTTGTTTGTTTATGCTAAATTTGTACATTGCGTGCTAGGTGTTCGATTAAATGCCTCTGTGATGCTTTGAGTTTGAATTATATGTTGTAGTTACCATATAGTTTGAACCACTCTTTGTTTAGGCAAATTGTTCAAGAATAATGCACTTTGGGTTGTCTCTTGATGCTTGTTTAAGTTATGAAACTCATGTTTATCCATTGCTCATGGTAGCTCTTCATGCTTGTGGTTGATGTTATTTTTGTTATGAAAACACCTAAATGAGTGAAATGCTCAAACTTCTTGCAATTTAGGTGATTTCATAGACAGAATGCTTTAATTTTGTGAAGTGATGGTGACTTTTAATGATAAATTATGAATAATTTATTTTGTGAAATTGTTAAATTTTGAATTTTATTAGTTTAGAAATGATTGAATTTAAATTTTTAAAATTATGTATTGAATTTTTTATGATTTTACTCTATATTTAATTAAACTGGTTTAACTACGGTTCAACCCTGATTGAACCATTGAACCAGTAACTCGACCGGTTCGATGACCGGTCCGGTTCTCGCAACCTTGCTTTTTAGAGACAGGACAGAACATGACACTGATACGGAGACAATAGGACGGAGACACTAAAAATTATCTTTTGTGTATTGTGTTTGGATACTGTTCCGGGGCTTACTTAGAACCGGACGGTGGTTGGGCTTGTTTGTGAGGCCCAAGCGCTGGAGGAGTGTGGTCTCCGACTTGGTTTACGTCTGGGAGCCGCCTCCGAGTTGTGTATTCCAAGAGATGGGGGTGGTACCTGCAAAGACACTCCGATGCCTAAGTCAGCATGGGGTTAAGCAGGTTTAAGTGTATTGGAACTTAGAGATACCTGAGGGGTGTCAGGGTATTTATAGTGGTGATCCAATAACCACCGTTGGAGTAGTGCCACATTTTTAGGTGGATAACCGTCCCTTTATTTAGGGATTGTTGGGATATGGCTTCTAGAAGTGGGTTGAGAGATTTTAGGGGCAGTTACTTATTTGAATAAGTGTTATCTGCCAGCTATCTTTTGAACCCGACTTCTTTGGAAAGAAGTCTGTGTTGAGTCCGACCTCTTCTAAAGAGGTCGGTGAATAACGAAGGCCAATCTTTGGATTAGGCCTTTTGGTGTATTTGGACCTGGGCCTTAGTGTTGGGCTAGTGTATGAACAGTGCCCCTACTCGAGTTCAATCTCTTTTTCTTAAGAGTTGGATTCGAGTATTTGAACTCGGGCTTGTAGGCTCTGTATGATTGGTTTTAGCATATCTTGCTTAACCAAAGAATATTTCTTGTCCTAGTTTCATACAACTCATTCAATTCGAGTTGTTTTGAGGATACATGACTTGTTTTAATACAAATCACCCTTCTGAAACTTATTCTGAATTCTTACGACTTGTTTTGATACAAATCGTTTATTTCAAAACTCGTAATTATTTTTTAGTATAACCTCATCTAGCTCGTTCGAGTAGTTTTTAAGGTCTTACGATTTGTTTCATTTCAAATCGTTTAATTAAAACGTGGCTATTTCTTGATCTAATTTCATACAACTCATTTAAATTTGAGCTGTTTTTTAGGACTTCACAACTTGTTTCAAGTACAAATTGTTTATTTTGAGTCCTTTTAAAGTATCAGATCATCTTTATAACCATCGGACTTCGTTGCTTTATCCATTATGCCCCTGCTCGAGGTCGAGCTTTATGAAGTCGGACTCGAGCAATCAAGCAGAAAGGATTTTTGAATGAAGCCTTTTTTTGTTGAACTCATTCATTCTGAGTTTTCTAGATGACTTGTTTTTTATACAAGTCACTTTTTTCGAAGCACAACTCGTTATATATCAAGTTGTTTTGCGCAATTTGTTTTAATACAAATTACTTAGATCATATGGTTATTTTTTTACTCGATTTTGTTCAACTTATGGACTTGAGTTGTTTTAAATCATCAAACCGTATTATAACCATTGGACACCAATTTGTACCTCGTCGCTTTATCCGAGCGACCATTGAAAAGGTCAGCTCGTGATTTTTGCGCTTTGTCGAGTATAAATTGGTGCCTTAGGTGAAGAGATTATATGCTTATTCCCTCCCCTTTCTAGTTTTTACAAGGTTATCATCCTTGTGTATGATACAACTTGTTTTATCCAAGTTGTTTTGGAAGATAGTTTTTACGTTTCGATTTTAGTCAAAAACGTTTACAATCCTTCCTTTTTAACTCGTTTCTATACGAGTCATTTGGTTGAAGTGATTCATTTTGATACAAATCACTTTTTAATGCTTTGCTTTAATGATTTGTTTTGATACAAATCACTTTTAAAGCTTTGCTTTTAGGTAGACACGACTTGTGCTTAACACAATTTCATTGAAAATATGGTTGACTGACTCAACTCGTTTAATCCGAGTTGTCCTTATGTTGTTGTGAATGCTAGAATAAGTTTTCTTTGAACAACTTGTTTTTGTGAAATTGTTCTATTTTATACGACTAGGTCGTTTATTTTTAGAACTTGTAGAGATGAGATCGGGGGCTTGAGATTTTGTACGATTCATTCGTGTGGGTCGAGTTGTTAAATCGTATTTATGCCTCGAGGGGCATATTTAGTTAAGTTACTTTTGCGACTTGTTCTAAACACAACTTTTTCAACCCGTTTGGCTTGAGCTGTTTTGAGGTGTTTTCTTTCCAATTCGCATATGTAACTTCTTTCCACCAATTGGTTCCTCGTCGCTTCATCCAGGCGATTTCTATATGATCGGCCTGTGATTTTTACGGTTTATCGAGCTTCAGTTGGTGTGTGTTAATTGTAGAAAATCAATTTCCATAAGAAATTGTGGTATCTCCTTATATTGGAGGTGTGTCGCGACCTTGGCAGTTTTTCACCCTCGAAGTTAGACACTTTGTAGTAGCCCTTTTTTAAGATTTCAGTAATCTTAGAAAAAACCTTTTTGATCTTTGTTTTGAAAAACCTTTTTCTTGGCTGACTGTCTCTTTCTTTAAGTTAAGTTTTCCTTAACAACTCGGGATAGCCTTTTGCCTTAGTTCTTTCAATAGATTTCCTGATCTCTTTTTGGTATTCCTTATACTCAATTTTTGATTTATTGAGCTCTTATGATTTAGGTTATTTTTGCGATGCGTTTCCTTGTTTCCCGGTTTTTCCGACTTGTAAGTCAGATAATTTCCGAGTTTTATTACGATCGACTTTTATAACCTCTTTACACCGACTTGTACCTCGTCGTTTTATCCTGACGACCATCTAGGTCGGTTCATGGGATTTTCACGCTTTGTCGAGCTTAAGTCGGCGCGTTTCATAGAAAGAAAGAAAAACGAGAAGGAATTTATAAGAGATCAAAGATCTTTATTTATTTGCGAAGGTACTTTTACTGCTACTAAGGGTTTTTCACTATCTATGATCCCTTAGTCTCTACTGTGATGCCTCATTAAAAAATCCCCCTTCAGAAAAACCATTTCCTTTTGGAAAAAAAATCATGCAGTTGGGAAAAGAGTACATCAGTGAGTAGAGTTTGCTTTTAACTATAGTACCTTTTTATGTTACAAGCATGCCACGACCTTGGTAACTCGGTGCCGTTTAAGTCGGTAACCTTTTCCTAAGATCTCAGTAATCTTGTAGGGTCCTGTCCTTTTTGTTGTCAGCTTTCATTCGCCCGAACTCAGTAGCCTGATATTTTTTCTTATCAAGATGAGGTCTTTTGCGGCGAATCTCGTAGCCATCCTTTGTCTCAAGAGCTCTTTCCTTATCTGAGTTTGCTCTCAGATTTCTGGAAGGGAGTCACGTTCTTCTTTCATGCTCTAGCATCATTGTAGAATGTTGTCTTTGGTTAATAATTTTGGACTTGGCTCTCATAATAAGCCAGTGCCCCTACTCGAGGTCGAGCTTCATAAAGTCGGACTCGAGTATTCAGTCATGCCATTCTTGAATCTTGCTATTTGTTGTTATGTGACTTTTACAAGTTATTTTGGACTCTCTTTTTGGGAGGTCGAATAACTTGTTTTATACGTGTTGTGTTAACTTAGTAAGGTCGGATACTTATCGCTTGGCTTGAGGAGGCATTCTTATAATAAATCATCACCCTTTTTCAATTTGTTTTAAACAAATTGTTGTGAGGTCAGGTTTACGTCCTCTTCGTGTTGATGTTTGATTATGATCACGCTGTCCTTAAGTTATTTGTGCAATTCGTTTTAGGTTTGCCCCTTGCCAGCTTGATTTAGTACAAGTGGCTTAATGAGGTCGGACCACGATTTGCATTTATAACTTCTTACACCACTTTGGATCTCGTCACTTCAAGTCAGAAAAAGTGTGCATTAGGAAGTAAGGTGCGCTTTCTAGCTGTAGTATCCCTTTTGTTGTAGATATGGCACAATCTAGGTAGATTGTTTTCGAGTAAGTCGAGTATGTTGTAGTAGTTCTTTTTCAAGTCTTAAGTGACTTTGTTGGATCTTTTCATTTTGGTGTTGGCTTTTCTTCGTCCGATGTCATTTTGGATCAAGACGAGGTTGTCAGTTGAGAAATTTCTTCGTATGACCTTCTCATGGCCATTTATGCTTGGGATCTGGTTCTCAAAGTTGTACCTCAAGAAAGAAGTCGGACTTTTCTTTATAAGCTCTAAGCCTGTCTGACCTTGTTGTAAAGTCTGACCTTTAAAAGAGGTCAGACTTTTCTTTGTGAGCTCTAAAAGAGGTCGGATTTTTCTTTATAAATTCAGAGATTTTGACCTCATTGTAGTCTGACCTCTAAAGGAGGTCGGATTTTCTTCGTAAGCTCTTAAAGGAAGTCGGATTTTTATTTGTAGACTTGAATCCCCAGAAGAGGTCAGATTTTCTTCATAAGCTTGGATCCTTAGAAGAGGTCGGATTTTTCTTTTTAAGCTTGGAAAGAGGTCGGACTTTCTTTCTAAGCTTGGAGGTTTTCGACCTCATTGTAGACTCTGATCTTTAAAAGAAGTCGGAATTTCTTTTTGGTAATCTTCGAGATTTTTGACCTCATTGTAGAGTTGATCATGAAAGAGGTCGGATTTTTTACTTGTCGGCTCTAAAGAGGTCGGGTTCTTCTGAGCAATGAGGTTTTAGACCTCATTGTAGTCTAACCTTTAAAAGAGGTCGGACTTTCTTCGTGGGATCTAAAAGAGGTCGGATTTTCTTTGTGAGCTCCCAGCTCATCCGACCTTGTTGTAAAGTCTAACCTTTAAAAGAGGTCGGACTTTTCTTCATGAGCTCTCTAATAGAGGTCGGATTTTCTTTGGTGAGCTCCCAGCTCATCCGACCTTGTTGTAAAGTCTGACCTTTAAAAGAGGTCGGACTTTTCTTCATGAGCTCTCTAAAAGAAGTTGAATTTTCTTTTTGAGCTCCCGGCTCATCCGACCTTATTGTAAAGTCTGACCTTTAAAAGAGGTCGGACTTTTCTTCATGAGCTCTCTAAAGAGGTCAGATTTTCTTTTTGAGCTTTCGGCTCATCCAACCTTGTTGTAAAGTCTGACCTTTAAAAGAGGTCGGACTTTTTTTCATGAGCTCTCTAAAAGAGGTCGGATTTTCTTTGTGAGCTCCCAGCTCATCTGACCTTTGAAGAAAAGTCTGACCATCATCCCCTCCAATGAAGACTGGGCCTTTATCACCCCGACTTTCTTTTTTCTTTGGATCAGATTCCAGTTTTCTTCCTGAAAGGCATCCATCTTTATTAGTGTGCAAACAACATCAAATTCTACCACAGGAATATTTCTTTCCATATTCATTGACAGTGATGTAATTTGTGAGCAACCAACGAAAGATGTAGCATGAGAATTTTTTGTGTTATTCACTGTTGTAATTGACATGTGAATCCACGGAAGAAAAAACTGGATTCATCACTCCGTTGTCGGATTGGGTTGCATTCAAATTGGCTGATGCTGTGTATTTGAAACATGCAACTGCTCCATTCCATGAGTGGGTATTATGGATTTTTCCGAGATTGTAAGTTGGCACAAATGTCATTGTCCATCCTATTTCACGAAGAGGTTGGGATTAGTCACGTTCCATTTTCCTCTTTTTTTTTTTCACGTAACTTCTTTTGCCAATTGAATTTTCTGAATTGAAAATTCTTTTATTCAATTGGCTTTCGAGTTCATTTTTTTTTCACGTAACTTCTTTTGCCAATTGAATTTTCTGAATTGAAAATTCTTTTATTCAATTGGCTTTGGAGTTCATTTTTTTTTCACGTAACTTTTTTTTTCCAATTGAATTTTCTGAATTGAAAATTCTTTTATTCAATTGGCTTTCGAGTTCGTCTTTTTTTTCACGTAACTTCTTTTACCAATTGAATTTTCTGAATTGAAAATTCTTTTATTCAATTGGCTTTCGAGTTCGTCTTGGTTTGCTTTCTACAATGGCCTTGGGATGGTGCTTTCTTCTCTTTTGTTTAATCCAACTTAACATCTGCCCATTGGTAGAAGTTTTTACGAAATTTCTGGTATCCATAGAAACTGTATTCCAGCTTCTTTTTAACATGCTTGCATCTTATTCATGTCGAGTGGTTGTCTGATTATGTTGTTGATCATCCGCCATTATCAAGAGTTGAGCTCCAGCTCCCCGGCAACGGCGCCAAAGAAGTGGGTTGAGAGATTTTAGGGGCAGTTACTTATTTGAATAAGTGTTATCTGCCAGCTATCTTTTGAACCCGACTTCTTTGGAAAGAAGTCTGTGTTGAGTCCGACCTCTTCTAAAGAGGTCGGTGAATAAGGAAGACCAATCTTTGGATTAGGCCTTTTGGTGTATTTGGACCTGGGCCTTAGTGTTGGGCTAGTGTATGAACAGATACTATAGACAAGACACTAATGTAATGTCTAGTATTATGTTTGGATACACATGGACAAAACTAAAATATTATATGAAAAGACTAAAATAGCCCTGTGATTCCAAATTTTCTACATCAATACAAATTAATTTAATAAAAAATGAGAGTACATAGGAGTACAGACGGAACTTGAAAAAAAGTCAAATTTAAAGAGGCAAAAAATTTTAATAAAAAAATATATTAGTATTTATATTAAAATAAAATTTATAAATATAATTATTTTATTTTAAAATTTATTATTAATATGTAGGAATACATATAGTTAAGATTAACAAAAAAAATAAATTTGAGTTTGATTAATAAAAAATTTTGTTTAAGTTAATAAGCCAAATTAATTTTAAATAAAAAATTAATTTAAAAAAAACTATTTTTACATGAAAAACAATTAGTTTTTGCATATAAAAATCTATTTTTATTTAAAAAAAACTAATTTTTTTTATCTAAAAATTGATTTTTCTTTATAAAAAACTGATTTTTCTTTAAATTATATAAAATCAATTACAATTTATAAATTATTTTTTAGCATTTTAAAAGATCAATTTTACTTTTGCTAATATTTATCTTTTAAAAATTTTAAGATTAATTATTTTTGTTATTATTTTTATTACAAATCAAATAATATAATATAAAGTTAAAATGGTATGGAAGTAAAACGATAAAAAAAGAATTATCTATCCCCAATAAAAAATTATACAGAAAGGAGAGAGTACCTGAAAAAGAAAGAGATAGAGGAAGAATAAGAAGAAAAAAGTATCTCTGAACAACACAATAGAAAAAGTAAAAAGGGGTAATAGTGGAAAAAAAGAAAAATAAAATTTATAAAATTGTCCGTGTCCACTCTTCCAAATCCCGTGTCCATCATTGTCTACAAGTGGACACAAAAATATAAAAAACTGTCTCGGAGACAATATGTCTACTATCCATTGTCTCTACTTCCAAACACTTTTTAAACAAGTGTTGTCAATGTCTCCGTGTCCTGTCCCGAAAACAAACGCTACCTTAAATCCGTCTTTAATTTGTCCTATCGAAAAATACTATGAAAAATCAAACAAAAAAAGTCTTTTGTTTTTGGTACATAACCTTAGGAAAAGTTTGTAAAGATTTAAGACATTTTTAGGGCGTTAAGCATGCTGGGCTTACACACCAACCCAAAAATTAAAAACCCGCTTTTACCCCCAAAAATGCAACCAATTACGAACTGTCTAATTCGGCCCTCAAAACCAACACAACCAGAAAACCTCCGATTAGCACGACGGCGCACGGTGTTCCCCATCAAAAAAAATTTTTTCTAAAAAAATAAAAAAAAATTTGATGCTTTTTTAAGTTTTTTGTGTTTCATAATCGTGTCTGCGTTTGAGAAAGAAAGAGAAAAATGGAGAAAGGTAAATACTTAGCATTGGTTGGAACCGGTGCTCTTTTTGGCTCTGTATCTACCATCTTCTTTCTTAGGCTCCTTCAAAACCATAAGTGAGTTCTTTCTTTCTTTCTTTCTTCTTCTTCAATGATAAATGTTTGCACCTTTATTGACTCAATCATCTCTTGCATATAACCTGTTTGTCTTAATAACCCAACCAAGTGAAGTGGTTGATTCACACTAAGGTTTGCGTTAGATTAGCTTCTGGGTTTAGTTTGATCAACTAATACTGAACTTGAAAGTATATTTTTTATGTTTTCAGAAAAGTGGTGCGGCAGTATAATAAGAATGCTACTGAGTTAAATGGTAAGTGGCTTTGAACTAAACATGTGAAGTGAATGCATGTAATGTTGTTTACAAAAGCTACAAAAGAAGAAGTTATTTAGTTACAATCATATGCTCCCTGATATTGGCAAGTAAAGCAAGTTGAAGTCATACATAGTCACCACTTTTCAATGCTGAAGAGCAAGCTGGGATGTAGTGTTATGGGGGTGAATTGGAATACTGGAATATGTGATATATTGAACCCTTCTAATGTGTTCCGTTACCTGTATAGTGTGATGTTTATGCTGCCACTACATGGTTACCGAACGAGGAAAGAACAATAACCTGCATGCATAACATCATTGCATAAGATCACTTCTTAAATATAGTGTGCTATATTCGGCTATTCCTATTAAGAGTTAGTTCTTGAGGTGATTGGAGGATTGAACGGACAGGGTTTTAACTACTTGTTATACAAGATGCAATCACATTCTACCCTTACCTTTTGCAGTGCGATCAAAATAGATATATTAACCGCAAATATGTTATCACTGATAAACAACTTTTGATACCTGACAAGTTTCTGCCTAAATCCTAGTTTAATTATGATAATCTTAACATGCCCTCCATCTGGACTTTGTGCCTCATGCAGGTCTTGAGACTTGCACTATTGCTGGAAAGAAGAATGATAAGGCAGTTAATGAAGATCTTCTGAAGGATGAGATTGTTTCTGAACATCTAACTAGGTATTTCATGTTATTGCCAATTGCTTTATTTCTTTCTTTGCTGAATAATTAATTGGTAAGACATGCATGATGCACTTTTTTTTAAGACGATTTAGTTTGAGACACATTAGCACTTGTCCATCAATATACTTGGTCTTCATCCTTTCTTAGCTAATTATGATAGTGTGAATGTCTTGGGCGCTTGGCTGTTAATTCTAGAATGAATGGGGCATGAAATATCCTCCCTGTATATTAATGAATGTCTACAATTTAAATGGCGCATGACTAGATTGTATAGTCAATGAAATGTTATCACCTTAATACAATTTAGAAGAATGAACTTTTAGCTTAAGGATCATTGGTTAATGCATATATAATTGGTTAATGTATTTGGTTGTTGGAGCTTTTGCAAAGTTTTCTTGCGAGAAGTACCACCAGCACATTACCCACTATGTCTAAAACCATTTTGTATGATTTATTTTTCATATAAACCTTTTATTGATTGGATGTATAAGGGCAATTCATTTTCTTCAATTTCAACTAATCAGTTTTTATCTGGGGTGGAATTTCGTTCTGTTATTAGGAACATTCAGTTTTTTGGCTTTGAGTCTCAGCAGAAAGTGAGTGCATCATATGTTGTGGTCATTGGTCTTGGAGGGGTTGGCAGTCATGCTGCATCTATGCTCTTGAGATCAGGGGTCGGCAAGCTTCTTCTTGTGGACTTTGATCAGGTATTTTCTGTGATTGATTCTCCGCTTGCCCATGTTTGATTGTTAAGTCTGAGTTGTGTTCTCTACTTCTCTTTGTGATTCCTTCTTTCTTGGTCTGATTGGTACTGCCGTACTGTACTATCACGTCTTAACCTACCTATTCTTGTCCAAAATTCTCCCAAATTCCCAATGGTTATCACAATTTAAAAATGGAACTCCTAAATATGAATCATTGAAGATTTTGACATCTGTAACTAGCAGCAAGATTCCAAATGTGTTACATTGTGAATGCTATTATCGTTACAATATTAATAAGCAGGGTTTGGTTTAAAACAAAGTAATAAGAAGATAAAGTGGTTATGCAATCAATGTTAAAAGTTTCCCTGGTTTTAGAACTTCATAGATTTTCCATACAATATTTATACTTATTTATTTATTAATGAGAAGGTTTCTCTTTCATCATTAAATCGACACGCTGTTGCAACAAGAGCAGATGTTGGTATCCCAAAAGCGCAGTGCCTTAAGGAGCATTTCTCATCTATCTTTCCTGAGTGCCAAGTAGATGCAAAAGTACTGCTATATGATTCATCCACCGAAGAAGAAATTTTGTCAGGCCACCCTGACTTTGTCTTGGATTGTATTGATAACATTGATACTAAGGTATCTCTTAAAGTTTACTCCCTGTTAAATTTTATTGATGTAGGTTCATACTGCCTCTTATTATTTCTTTCCCATGTATGTACATACCGCACACACCCTAGATACGTGGCCTGGTTTGCTATACTGCTCGAGGTTCTTAGTCATCAGTTTCCTGTTACTTATGTTGCAACTCTTTTAGATTCTAAGCTGCAAAAGTTAATAAAATTTGAGATGTATTTATTAATTTCACTTGCTCAGTCATTTATATCTGTATTTTGTTGATACAAAAAATTATGTATTTTGCCTAAGCTGTTATCATTGGAAATCTTTCCTTTTAAGATATCTTGGTTTTGAATTTACCTTTCAGTTGCCTAATTTGTTCATGTGTAATAGGTGGCACTTCTTGCTGCTTGTGTACGGAGGGGCTTGAAGGTGTTATCTGCCACTGGGGCTGGTGCTAGAGCCGATCCAACTAGAATCCGCATTGCTGATTTAAGAGAGTCAACTAATGATCCATTGTCTCGATCTGTAATGTTCCCATTTATGTTTCTTTTCAATGTTTTTCCTAGAAATTCAGAATATAAACTTTATATGTTAATTTTTGTTACAATTGAACATTATTTTTCACTCTGTCTAGTAGATTACACCCTAAAATCCCAATTATCATGAAAGTAAACTAATTATTGCCCTTCCATTCCATATGCTAGTTACTACTTACGATTATGAAAAATATATGTACATTGCTTATGAAAAGGTGCACTTGTGTGCTTAAAAGATTGACAAATATGATTTTTATGTCCATCAATTCCAGCTAGATGTCAATTGTCCAAAACAGATTTCATTTGTCTGTTAGTCTTGATTTTCTTTGTTTGTAATTCCTTTTTCTTTTTCTTTTGGGGGTAAAAAAACAGGTATACTGTAATTAATTATTATTATTATTATTAGCACAAGTTATACAACTCACTCATGGAAATTTTGTATAGGTGAGACACCGTTTGAGGAAAGATCATGGCATTGAAGGTGGCATCCCGGTTGTATTTTCTTTAGAAAAACCCAAAGCTAAGTTGCTTCCATTTAAGGGTCCAAATGGTGAAGAGGAAAATCCTTCAGACTACCAGGTGAGGTTATTTATTTAATCAGTTTTAGTCACTAGTAGATTCTGCCACTGTCCAACTTGTGATTCTTTAATAGCATGGTTAATAAACATTCTTTCATGGTTATCATATTTAGATCAACATCAGCTCATCTCGGTGGCTTCTTTGTATGCTTGCTGTAGTAAGATGCCTGATGTGACTTTGCAATAAACTATGTATTTTTAACATATAGAATATTTTACTTTTTAGTTATCATATTCATAAAGGTTCATTGTTTTGCAGCTACTTCTCATTGATTGTCACAATATTTAGTGGCATTGGCCATATCCATTCTAATTTGTTGGTCCTCTTGTCAGATAGTACCAGGCTTCAGGGTCCGTATCATACCGGTGTTAGGCACAATCCCTGCAATATTTGGACAAGTTATGGCATCCTATGTTGTGACGGAATTAGCAGGATTTCAAGTTCAAACAGAACCGATAGTCAATTTTGATACCGATCATTACCATACTCTCCATCAACGCCTTATTGAGCATGAGGAGTTAGTATATGGAACATCACAGCAAGTGCAGGTAAAACTCTACCCCTTTAACCTTTTGTTTCATTTCAACTTCCTTATCCATAAACTGTGATATCTTGACTTTTCAAGAGCCTGAGACTCTAATGCTCAGAAACTTGTTTCTTTCATTTTCTGCATTTCCTACGCTGTTTTCTTCTTTTTCAATGCTTGATTTCGCACTGATGTTAGTCTTGGGAGAATTTTGGGCTGTGGCCTTGCTTTATTCACCAATATCCCAATTCTTCCTTTATCTTCTCTATTTTCTGTGGTTTCCCACATCATAATTTAAAGGACCATACAAAGGCATGCCTGTAAGAAAAATTTTATTATGAAGTTTTCTGCGATATTTTGACATATATATGAAATATTGAAAAAGCATATTTTCTTCTACTTATTGTGTTTATTTCTCTTCTACAGGTAGATGTTGAAGAAGTGATGTATATTGTAAAAGAATTATGGCATGGAAGAAGTGCTAGAGACCAGCTTGTGAAAGAAGTTGGACGAGGAATGTGGCGATCAGTTAATGAATTAATGCTTGTAAGGTATACAGTTAGCTTTTTTGTCTCCATTATCATTTACTTAGTTCTCATTATCAAGCTATTTCTTGGTTACATTCGACCATTTAAATTTAACATTTGATTGTTCCAGTGTATATTGGTGCGCCCCTCAAGTTCTTCAAAATTTATTTATTTGTTAATAATAATTTGAAACTGGCTTTTGTTGCCCTGTGCTTAGTTCAGTAGTAGAAGTTTCACAAAACTAGAGAGGTTCACAAAACTGGCACTTAGGACTAAAGAGAGTTTTACTGAAATGTGTTTTCATCTGATGTTGCTTTTTTTTTCTTTCTCTAATGAATTAAATGACATTGATTAGAATATGTCAACATAATCCTTCTTTCTCTCATTGAAAATTTTCTCACTTGATTCTTCTATGCGTTTCTTTTGTTTAGGTGGGATTGCGAAAAGCCGGCTTCTATATCAAATTTAATTCTTTTGAAATTCAAAGAGGTAATCTAGCTTCTCCATTGTATTAGACAAAAGCTTTTTGTCTCAAGAATTCTATTTATTTTATGTATATCGATAACTAATGACACAAGACTAACAAGAGGCATAAAAAGAAACATCCATAACCAGATAATTCTTTAATTATTATTTTTTTTTTAAAATGTTTTTTTTTCAGTCAGCATATTTTCTACTTCTGTTTTTGCCTGTACTGTGTAATCATAAGTTTTCCTAACTCTCCTTTTAATCAAGACAACTCAATACCTTAACAACTAATAAAAATCAGCAACAAGTAACTTATATGGTAATTGAATGAGAATAATTCCCTTACTCTCAGATTCATTGGTATTGGAATGAATACAATTCGTTTTCCTTGTTATGCTCCACTATAAAATTTTAATTTATTTTAGTAAAGTTTCCATTGTAAGATAATATAATTCTTTGTTAATTCAGGTTGATGAGCATGAATCTAGAACATTGGATGATATAAAGGAAAAGGAACCTGAATTCTACAACAGTGTAAATGCAGTGTTAAAACGAGCTGAAATTGACTTTGGCTACGCACATTAATACTGCTTTTCTTGTTACTTTAATTTAATCAAGAGAGGGAACTTGTTACATGTTGCTCTATGAATAGAAGTATGTAACAAGATCAACAATGTAATATTAAAAATCTTGTAATTGTTATTTCTCTTTTACTTTATCAACCTTATTATGGCTTCTTTTTCTTTTCGTTTTAGTTGGAATACACATTTAGGACAAAAAATATATTTGATATTTATTTAATGCATTGAAACCTTTTTTAGTTATTTAATCAACATTAAGTTTTTTGTTTTGGTTTAACCTCTAGTTTGAGTGGAAATCCCACGAAATTGTCTTATATCATTTAAACAATTAAAAGTAATTGTCTTAAATTTGCATTCGGATTGGCTTTTATAGAAAAAAAAAAATTCTATAGAATTTTAAGTGTGTTTGGTGTGGTTTTTTTAATATATTTTAATTTCATGCGATGAAGAAAAAATTAACAAATTCTTTTAAAAGAAGTTAAGAAAAAAACCTTTTTTTTTCAACAGTTAAAAAATCTGTACTATAGTTGACTCATTTTCATTATTGTCACTATCAGTCTATCACCACCACTTGATCTTGTCATTACCACATTGGACAAAAACCTATTTTTTGTTCGCAATATTTAGAATTAGCCTTAAAATAATCTTTTAACATGTTTTTCATCATATTTACATTTTAAACCTTTTGTGTAGTTTCATTTTTGTTCTATTTATGTATTTCAGTCAAAATTAAAAAATAAAATCAATATTATACCTCCCTTTTATTCTTAATGTTTTATTCGTTTTGTGTAAGTTTCTAACATTTTTTCTTTATTTAAGAAAGAGTATAAATGTATTTACCTTTCTTGAATATATATAATAATATGAAGCGAAAAAAACCTAAGGTTTACCATCATAAAATTAAATAAATAAAAAGACAATTTCTCTTTCAAGGAGGAAATTTAAAAAAGAAAGTGCCAATGAGAATAGAAATCCACTGGGCTGGAATCCCGGTTGACCTTGGTCCACTATTTAATAATGGGTCTGCTACTCTGCTTTTTATTTTTTATATTGTTTTTAAATTTTTTCCGGCCTAGTCTTTAGATATTTTGATTTTGAAATATGATAATGGAGGTAGCTACTCTCAAAATATGTTCATTTTTGCGATTAAACTAATTCATATGTAACTGTAACATGATAAAATTTTCCGTCTAATAACCCTACAAATTGGTATTAATAATATCTATATCTTCGTTTACTAGCATTTTTCAATACCTAAATTCTTTTTACTCTTAAATAACATATGAATTTTACTTTTCTCGATGATTGATTGATTGATGATGCTACGTGTCACACCATGCAAAGGCTTAAATGGATGATTTCAATGTTCAAGGTTATCCAATACTGCAAGGTCGCTGTTTAAATAAAAATGGAAACATTTGAAAGTAGTTTTCATGAATTTTGCATAAAAACCAAATGACTACATAACTTTCATGGAACTGTGATAAACTATTCTTTCTTTATCCATCGATTGATGATAATCGTCTAATCGATACTCAAAGTTTTTTTTTTAAATAAATAAAATAAATATTTTAATTACGAATATACTTAATTTGAGAATATTTATAGATTTTTATTAAGTAACTTATCTTATTTACAGTACGAAATAAGTTTGGTCGTATTTCGTTTACACTGTAAACGAGATAAGGCACGAACACATAGCAACATATCACGTTTGGCACGAGCCTTATCTCTTTTACAGTGTAAACGAGATATGGTTAAATTTATCTCCTTTACACTGTAAACGAGATAAGTCTAGAGCGATTATAAATGGAAGTCATTCACTGCGCTCCTGACTCCACATTTCTCCCACATTTCTCTTATTTCTCTCTTTCTTGCACTGTTTTCTTGATATTTATTAGTTTTCCGGACGTTGTGGCATGTACGGACGCATAGGACCCTGACATCAACCGCCTCAACGCTAGTTGGCACATTGTAGAAGCTATCAACTTTGAAGTTAGTGTTATCTTTATTGTTTAAATTAATAAGTGTATGCGATTTTATTTCGAGAACTTTTATAGAGTTAGTGTTTTAACACATGAGTAGACCGGATGATATTGAGGTAACATAGTTTAGAATAGTTGGCAAGTTAGTAACATGAGTTATATGTATAATTTACTCATAGTGAAAGTTAGATAAGTAATTACTTTGATTTGATTAGTTAATTAAATATTTTTGTTAGTTAACATTTTCTTTAAATTCAGAGAGGATTTTTAAGTATTGGTTTTGTATCCTGTTTATTATGTTGTGATTCTTATTTGAGTTGCATTTTAGATTTGTTAGAATAGATTTGGACATGCTAGAGAACTTAGTTTGGAATCGAATCTCTATAAAAGTTTTTCTTTTAAACAGAGGCCTCGGTTGCTACTATCTAGGTGGGTTAGTTACACACTTGCACCTCCGAACACCATCAACCCTTATCTGAGGGAGGCTGGGGTCGGCGACACGGTGCAGCTCAGGAACTTTATGTTTGACAACTTCTTGATTACTGCATTCGTAGAGCGTTGGCGTCCGGAGACCCCCTCTTTCCACCTGCCATAAGGTGAGTGCACCATCACCCTACAGGACGTTGCGTACCACCTCGGGTTACGCACACATGGGGAGCCAGTGGGTAGGTGCCTGCGTTACTTCCAGGCTTGGTTCCAACGACCGACATCGGAGTACGTGGAGGAGCTCTTGGGTGCCAGACCCCCCACACGGTCCGCAGCAGGGTGCCCAGAGGAAAGAGTCATTTAGCATCAAGATAACATGGCTTCAGGACAGAGTCTGCCACATGCCTCCGAGTAAGACAGATCCAGTCACCCTCCGACAATACACTAGGTGTTACATCATGTTGCTGATCGGTGGTTACCTGATGACCGACATGTCCAACAATCAGATGCATATCAGATGGTTGCTACTGTTGGCTGACTTCGGGAGGTGCAACGGTCTGTCGTGGGAGTCCGCTGGGCTTGCATGGACGTACCACTCTTTGTGCCATGCACACATCGTGACACCACAGGATTCCACAAGTGATGTCCGTCGGAGAGGCAGATTCCGACCTTTCTCCTAGCAGTGAGATAATTATTATCGTTTAATGTTCTTGTCAATTTCTATTTATTCAATTCAAGTTTTACCTGCACGGATCGACACAATTTGATTACTGCGTATGTTAACAGGTTGATCGGGATGACGCAGCAGACTAGGGACCACCATGCACAGAGAGTCCTCCATTGGAGTATGGCACAGATCGGTTGCATTTGGACGAGGTATACCCTTATATTTTATTTACTTGAATATAAAACGTTTGAGTATGATTATCGTATAAATTGCTTCTGATGAGCCTATGACACTTGGTTATGCAGTTTCGGTGGACGCCGTATGCTGACCCTAGACTGCATGACATTACTCCGGACTGGGTGAAGTCCGAAGGAAAGTGGAGGACTTGGTTGTCTATTGTTCTCCTGGTATGCTTCAATATTGTGGAGTTTCACTAGGCCATCGAGTGAAATGGCAGTTCGGAGGTGAGCAGCCAGTTTCTAGCGATCCAGTTAATGTCGACAAGTTTCTGACCACTACTGGACGGGGAGAGTATGTGTTGAAGCCTACTCACCTTCAGGAGTGGTATGATGGTTTCAGAGTCTAGTTTGAGGTGGACCACATGATCTCCATTCAACCTACTGCTGACAACAGGCCGACACAAGAGTATTGGGTCTGGTACCAGCAGGCCTGCCGGGTCAGACATCTGTCCGGTGAGGATGTGCTTGATGACCCCAGATTTCAACCTTCCCTGACGACGTGCAGCCCACACCTAGTCATCCCAGGGATGTCCTATACCTTCCACGAGATGTACTTGATCGCCGTAGGCATGCCAATGAGGTGAGACCTTCCCGGAGGGAGAGGGGTGGGAAGGACCCCGGAGGAGCTGCAATGCCTTAACGAGAGCGCATCAGACCCCGCAGGGAGGGGCTAGATGTTGAGTCCGAGGAGGAGGCAGAATATACCTGGCAGGAGGATGTCGGCGACATACCCGAGGATACGGACGACTCCCTCCCACTGTGAATACTGATTACCCGCGGCCATTTCAGCCTGTGCCTCCCTATCCTTCTAAACGAACAACTACTGCAAGCTCTCGTTCGTGCATCTAATAATAGCTTAAATGGGTAGATATCTTGTACCCTTCAGAACTGCGTTGATGCACTCGGATAGGTTAGTTGTCATATGCCCAAACCGATGTCCACCATCACAATGTTGCAACCATATTTCCTTATTAAATCTACTAGCTCAGTCAACCATATCACGCGATAACATTCTCAAAGCATCCACGTACCACTCGTACCCAACATTGCTAGGATTGTATACAGCATTAATGAGATATCGCTTGTCCTCGGCTGACTTGAACCGAGGCATGAAGTTTGCAGCCATGTGCCTAACACAATACGCATAGAACGTCCTATAAGGCTTTCAAAGGTTATCATCATCTCTAAGTGCAGTGTTGATTGCTTGGGATCTATCAGATATAATCAGTATCCCTTCTTGCGATGTCACATGGCGTCACAAATTGGTAAGAAATGAGGACCATGACTCCCTACTCTCAGACTCAACAATGGCAAAGGGCCACAGGAAGGATGTTACTGTTACCATCCTGTGCAACTGCAATTAGCAACACTCCACCATATTTGCTATACAAATGCGTGCCATCTACAGAGACGAACGACTTACAATGCTTGAAAACTTCAATGCAGGGAGCGTATGACTAAAACACCTTGTCGAACTGACCGCAGTCGCGCACCATCAATTGGCCATCATAATACGGCACCGCACTGATGTCACATACCATGCCAGGGAGACAAGTCTGCAACACTTGGAGCAACCGTGGCACCTTCTTGTACGACTCCTCCCAATCACCATATATCTGCGCAATTGCTTTTTGTTTTGCCACCTAAACCTTCCTGTACGATGGCTTGAAGTGATAGCTCTGTCTCACTGTACTCTGTAGAACAGGAATGGTCACTAATGGACTGGACTGTATGAGTGACAGGATGATTCTACATATGAGGTCGCTATCCAGCTGTCGGTGATCCTATGACATGGTGGGGGCCAGACACGTGTGTAGTCCGCCGAATTTATGCACCTCTGTAACCATTTTAAATATAGTCGAATTAAAATCTAACTAAAATAAGAACGACGACGAAGAAGACAAAGAATTAAAATACAATAACACTCACCAATATCCCAGATTCTGTCGGAGGGCGACATAAAAACTCTAAGGACAACCTTCCGAAAATTGCCGTCAACGTACGTAGTACTTTAATCGATCTGACTCGACTACTCGATACTCGGCACTTCTCCAAATGTTATAATTCTTCACACCGTGCAACACTACCTCTCTACTCCTGAATCTATGATTAACCTGAAACTCTACACCCCGTCGGTGTTGTAATCATCGGCCCCCATATTCGAATACCGAGTTTTCTCGTGCATCGCATCCAAATCCAATGTGTGGTAGTGGCTAGGTACAGATGATAACTTTGAAATTGGACGCGGAGCAGGCAAAAGGTGTCAAACTGATCCATCAAAAGGAGTCTCAAGTATGAACTCATCATCGTCGTCATCGTCAAAGGAACCACTTTCGTGACTATCGGCAACGTACTCTTTATCGGATTTCTCATCCTTCACGTCTGTGTCCTACACTGGACTAGCACAGTGAAATGGTCATGGTGCGAGCGGAGGGTCATCCGGTACGAAATTCAAGTTGCCAGTAGCACCACTACCAACATCACGAACCTTCGCAGAAAGCTCCATCACTTGTTCAACTATAATTCTGCCATGCACGTCAAACATTAGGCGTACATGCTCATCGCCATCGAGTCAGAATAGACGAAATCGAAATACATCATTCCCCATCGATACTAGGATCCTATACCCAATTCTACCAACCTCTTTTCTCTCACCCCGCCGACGTGCGTCAATATCATACTCTTGCTCTTCGAGTTTGGAAAAACGCAGGACTCTCACACTCAAATATAACTCCGCTGTCACTGTTTCTCATCTAACAGTTGGAATACACCATCACAACAAAGAAACCCCTGCCACTAGACATTTTTGCTAAGTTTTTCGAAGAAAAACAGAAGAGAAATAAGAATTGAGAGATTTCTGAGAAATACCAATGGCTTCTTGATCTTTTTATAAGGGGTTGATTTTTGTTCTATTCTATCTCGTTTACTGTGTAAATATTTTTTACTCCCACATATCTCGTTTACGGTGACTAAACATCTATTTCTCACGTATCACGTTTGTAAACGTGATACGTTGCCAAGTGTTTATGTCTTATCTTCTTTACACTATAAACGAGATAAATCACTTAATAAAAATATGTAAATATTCTCAAATTAACATATATTTGTAATTACAATATTTATTTTATTTATTTAAAAATAATAAAGACTTAATTAAAAAATTAATAAAATAATAAAGACTAATAAAATAATTATTTTTTTTAGAAAAGAATTTTGCTAACAAGTATTATAAATGAATATAAAATTTCATCTATTTAATTGTTTTCATAAAATTCCTTTTTATTAAACACCTTAACAAGTGTCCTAGTTAGCAAGATTTTCTTTTCTTTTATAAAACAACTTCTCTTAAAAGTTTATATTTTTATTTTGTCTTATGCTTAAATTCTTTTAAGGATCAAACTCCAGATTTTTCGATTATAAAAACTCTAATATCATATCATGAAATCACTTATCTTAAAAGCTTGAACTGATAGAAAGAGGCACATAAATAGTTATATCTCTAACACACCTCCTTAAACAAAAATCTCTTTTGGATTTGTTTAAATTTTTACATAGGCTTTCTTTATCTTTTTAATTTGTCTTATACTAAATTCTTTTTCTTTTGGTATCTAATTAATAAAATATCAGACTCTCAACCTTTCGATTATAAAAACTTTGATATCATGTCATTATAAAATTATTTTTTCCAAAAATTTAAGTTAATAAAAGAACATACATAAATAGTTATATATCTGTTACGGCCCAGTCCAGCTAGCACTCTACCCAGTCCAACCCGGTGTGCGGGACTACTCGACCCGAGCGGCCGGTCGGCTGGGCGTCGCACGTCCGGACCCCGACTCGGACACCTCTCCTCTAAGAATCCAGCTACCTGACAGCTGGAGTAAGGAAACTTTCAGGAAGGTGGGTCTGTCCTCGTGGAGCCTACCCCACTGACAGGGTATATATGGGAAGGGGCCTACCCCTCCCCTACGGTACGTCACTATCTCCTTTACTCTCTTACCACCATTTGCACCATTTCTGACTTGGGTATCAGAGTGTCATTGCAGGTGGCACCCCCTCTTCATACCGCAGTAACTCGGAAAGTCGCAAAGTCTCCGCTTTCCTTCAGCTGGACCCAGACCAAAGCTGGTTCCTATGATTCTACTTTCAGAACTCCACCGACCCGTCCGAAACCCGAAAAACCGAATAATATCTAATATTTCTAGTATATATTCTCGTACCATCATTTAATTATTTATTATCTTATACTTAATTGCGGAGTCTATTTGTTACAATATTATGAGTTAAAAACATTATATATATATATTACGGCCATTATGAGATAACACACTAATACTAGAATTTTGAAGAAAATACTATTTGTATGTTAATCATCGATTATATTCATCATTATTGTGATGATCCCTGTTTATAATGGTAATAACGATTGTCTAAGAGATCGATATTCAACCTATGGCCACTCTTAAATGATAGGTCTTGTCTAGGGTCACAATCATGTTGACAAAAACAAGATTAAATGTTGATGATACATATATATACACACGCATACTTATAGCTTAGCTTGTTCTTTCAATTATTGTCTAGAGCAATCATTTTTGTTTAATATTAATTATACCATACTATACTATAGTATATAGTATACACTGTACCTAACTCCAATATTTTCATAATAAGAATTTAATTGCACAAGCTAAGGAAGGGCCTAAATGAAACCTAAATAAAGGCCGGTGTCCTTTCTTAATGCGCCTTCATTTTATTTTGTGATTAAATTAAAGTTGAGCGAAATATTTTATTTTATGAATGAATTTGTGTAATTTTAATAACTACATAACTAACTTTTTTATATAAAAAAATTATAAAATTAATGTATCCAAAATTCCAAACTCGGATTACATTACCTCTCTTATAGTCTCAGCCAAAATAAATAAATACAAACTTTAAAATTAAAATTGTGCTTTAGCGGCTGTTAACCACAAACCACTGCTAATTTATGAGATTTTAGTTTGGATTGGCAATGGGTAAGATAGAGCAGGGTTTGGACTCTACCCTAACTCTATCCGCGGGTTAAAAACTTTTTCAAAATTCTACCATATCCTACCTGCGGGTTGAGAATTTCTCAACCATAACCCTACCTGCATCCTAAAGTTTTAAACCCTACCCTACCTAACCCTACCCGCAAAAAAATAAAAAAATTTCAAGTAAATATAAAATTCAACTATTCCAAATTTCATACATATTAATAAAATAGAAAATAAAAAACTAAGTTCAAATTAAAATTAAAAATAATAAAATCTTAAAGAAATCTAACATAAAATTACAAATAATATGATCATCAATTAGTTTAGTGGTTATTTCAAGTTTTTATAAGAGAAATATTGTGGGCTCAACACTCACTTTCTTCACTACCTACATAACTTTTACATATATTAGTGGTGCGGATAGGGTAGGGTAGGGTATACCCTGAACCTGTACCTTACCCTACCCGTAGGTGAACTCGTACCGCACCCTATCCTACCCGCAGCGGGTAGGGTAGACAATCCTATCCGAACAAGTTGGTTCGAGTTGGGTACCCGCAGGTAGGGTATAGATTGCCAACCCTAATTCGGTGCATATATATTTAAAAACAACCGTCGCAATGCTTTCATTTAGCAGCAATTACGAAAACCGCCACTAAATGGCTGCGTCAATCACCTGGCTGTTGTGTAGTGATCTGTCCTTATTATAATAATTTTATAATAGAGTTATGCTAGATAACCAATGAATTTTTTGAACAATATGAATAACGGATCTTAAAATTGGCCCAATCCAAATAAAACACACTACATCCTCAAATTACTCACTTAAATCTTAATATTAGAATAACCATCCGCATACTTAGTGAATTGAACCTCCGATATATCTATTGTTTACATTGTTTAATATTTTCAGTGTCTACTTATACTTTTCCTTTAGAATTTTTCTATCAATAATGACTACTTAATTAAGTGAGAAAGTTAACTAAAAAAGACGCCTTCGTGAAAAAAAAAATTCCAACTTCAACCTAGCTAGAAGAAAAAAAAAGTACCGTTTAATTAATAAAATAAAAAAAAAGTCTCAATGATTTTGCTGGTAGTGTAGCTTTATTAGTGGACGTACAAATTTGCAAAAATTTATAACCATACATACTTTTATTGTTTACCTCCAAAGCAAGTATGCAAGCTAGGTAGACCACCCTAAAATAAAGAGGAACTAGTTATATAAAATGAGAGCTTCATCATTATTCATTAGTCTTGACTCATTGCATGCTACACTCTCATTTTCTTACCTAAATTATGGTAATATATATTATCTTGTCATTGTGCTGTTGCTTTAATGGCTATTTAAATTGAGATCAATCACCTATCCATCGAGCAAACCGCACCAAATGCTCAAGGAGAATCTGAGTTTTGATAAATTATTTCTACCAATTTATTATATCGTGCTTATTCTATTATTAATTAATCTACTTAATTAGCAAAAGCATAAAGGAAAAAAAATATATATAATGGCAGTGGTTCGGGGATAAGTCCAAACGAATTTTTAAAAAGAAAAGAAGCGTGTGTATATAATAATAGATGAGATCACCAATTTAATATGTTAGTAACCATTGGCACATAGCTAAGAACCATCCAATATAATAATAAATATGTATATACTGTGGTGTAAGCTAAGGATTGGAGTGGAGAATAAGAGCTTTTCTTTAAATATTGGGAACAATTTATTTATCCAAAGAAGCCGCAAAGTAGTTCAACTTGTTCTCGTTATTTATACCAATTCTTGATTAAAATGTTGCAACATTACCGACACTATAATTTTGTCTGTTTTTAATCCCGGAATTGATATACCAGCTACTAAATATGTTTAATTTGTGGCACCCGTGAATTGATTCTTTAATTTATGTCAGAAAATGGGATGATCCAACATCAGTAGTTTAATTTGTTTGATATTCTGCTCATTCTAATTGTCTAATTAACTCTTGCACAACGCTTGTCTCAGATGAAAAATATCGTGATGATTTATATTTTTTTTTATCATTTTTTATAAAAATAAAAAATTAAAAATACCTGCAAAAAGTAGTTGATTATATTAGTTAAAGAAAAACAAACAAAAGAAAGGATAATAATGAAAAAAGTATTGGCATATACAACTTACTAATTTATTAATAATATACATAATTGTGTATGTTAGGAGAAATGTTAGAGTTACTTGTAAGGTGTTAGTTATTTGGTTAAGTGTAACTAACTTCTGGTGTGGTAAAATATAGGTGAGTCTGTGCTGTGTAAGTGCTCAGCTGGTAAGCAGAATGCTAATAACATGACTCAGCAGCATTTAAGGTTAGAAAACTTTCAAGTGTACTAGTATATTAGTATTTTAGTATTTTTAATTTTATTTTTATCATTATTATCATTACTGCTATTATCACCATTACTATTACTACTCTACTCTCACCATTCACCTCTCTACCTTCCTCCCTCTTTCTCCATCCGTCACAGGTCGTCACCTACCTCACTGTTGCCACCACCACACAGCAATCACATTACTGCCAACACCCGCATCCCACACCCTCTTCTTGAGACAAAATGAATATATAATTCCAAATGTTATGCCACAAGCATCTTTAACAAACGCAAATAATGATCCATAAAAAATAAACATACATAAAAATAAGCAAAGACCTACAAGAAATTCACAGATTTTTATTAAATTTATTATCAGATTTTGCATGGAACATTACCGTCTGATATATTCTAGGAGTTTACATTAATAAATTTTTTTCCTTAAATATTTACCATTAGATTTAAAAATCCATCGATAAATTCGACAATAAATTTAGACACAAATCAGCTTTAATGTGGCGTCAAATTTATTGTCAGATTTTTTCGACAGAAAAATTCAATGATAACACCAAAAATTAAAGCACATCATTTTGGCAACCATCAACTCATCACCATCGAATTTTTTGCTAATAAATTTAATGGTAAATTGTAAATTTCAAACGCAACATCCCTCCCTCTCACTGCGAATTCTCTGTCTCTCACTGTCTCTCTCTATTTGTCTCTCTCTCTCTCTCTCTCTCTCTGAAGGAAGGTGTGCCACCCACCCTTGTCGCTGCCGCTGCCACTACTCTGTTGTCATCGGCACAGTGAAGCATGTCGCCACCACTACTGCTGAAGTCTTCGTAACAAAAAACCTCTGCCATATCTCCACTGAAAGAGCGCTACTAGCACTATCCCATCGTCATTAGAGGTCACCATTGTGCCGACATAGCCGCCGATGAGGACACTACAAGAAAAACGTTAAGAACTGTCGGATTTACCGTCGGACATTAGCGGCAAGTTTTTCGTCGAATTTACCGTCAGATTTGGCAATAAATTCGTCACCCTCCTATTTAATTCTACTAACTACCATCTTCTAATCAGGTCATTGTTGCTGATAACTACTTCATTGGATTGAAGGAGAACATCAAACATTAGATTGGTCATCCAAGATTTGAGCTTATCCGTCATGGTACAATCCATCTTTTTAACTAACCAACTGTCTTCAATGTTATATTCTGTGCTCGGTATATTATCTTTTTACATTGCTTATAAATCTGTATAAATTGGCTATAATGCACATTATCACTCTTATACCAGTTTTTGCAAAAAATAGAAAAGCCCGCTGTAAAAATTTTTGAAGTCTTAATTTTTCCCTAATCACAGGTGAACTTCCTTTTTTGCATTAGAAGAACAACAATTACGTGTGATTAATCTTTGTACTTAATTCTGTTTTAGTGTTGGTGCTGGTGTTGGAGTTGGGAGCATAAGGTGTTTGGATGGAATAAGGAACGAAGATATAAGAGAGAGTTGGAGTAGCACCTATTGTGGAAAAGATGATAGAATCGTATCTTAGGTGGTTTGGACATGTGAGAAGAAGACCGACAGAACACCCAGTCAGAAGGGTGGATGAGATAGAAGATAGACAAGGGGTGAAAGGTAGAAAAAGACCTAGGAAGACCATCTATGAGGTGGTCAAATGAGATCTACATGTAAACAGTCTCTCTGTAGCCATGATACATGATAAAGCTCAATGACATTGTTTGATCCATGTAGTCAACCCCACCTAGTGGGACAAGACTTTGTTGTTGTTGTTGTTGTTGTTGTTGTTGTTGTTGTTTAGGTTCTCAATGAGTGTGAGATTGTGTTATTGAATTGGATAAGTGATTGGTAGTGACTAGTACTCTTCTTGGTAGTTGATAATTTTGCATTGTTCATCAGTTGAGGTAGTTGTCATTATTTGTCAGCTTCGTTTGGCGTAGCTCTTGCTTGGAGAGAAAAAAAATTGAGCATGGAAAGTGAAGATAAAATATTTTTAGACCATGCAACTGATCATGGATTGCAAAAAATAAATTTTTCTTCCTTTGTTGATAAGTATTTCTGCTTTGTTGTAACTTGTTTTCTTCGAATTACGGTCATGATGAGACACTCATCTTGTTTGGTGGTTTAGGAAGGGGAAAATAACATATACTCGAGAATTTATGTTATCACTCAGTGGATTGGATATCTGCAGAGAGTTGCCTAGTGAATTTGATCGATCACTTCTAAGGTAAATCCTGCGAGTTTGCGACACCACGTTGTCCAATTTTTAAAATGAAAAGCGAATGCTAGAATGCTGCCTCTTTTTTTGCTTCTTTATGTTGTCTTATATGCCCTTTTTTGGTGATTGGTACTCTTTCATTATTGTGTTAGGCTTTAAACCTAAAATGAGGCTATAAGAAATCGAAACTTTGTTACAAGATACCCAACACTCTCCAGTTGATGCGAATAACGTTTATGGATCAACTCATGTTCCGAGCATAGATATGGTATGACCATCTTTTCTTTATTCCATAGTTTTTAATTTCATTTATTTTTGTTGTTTTGAATTGTATGATATGAGTAACTGTTGTGCTACATTAATGACATTGTTTTACATTTATTATTGTCTTGTATTGCTATGGCTGGAAATCATTTGTTGTTGGCTATGTATATTGACAATTTAACGTGACCTTGCATGGCTTATTTGTTATATGTCTCTCACATTTGATTCAATCATTATTCTTTTATCTTTGAGTTTGAGGAGCTTATCCGTAATAGTTTAATATCTGAATTTTTATCTCGTTAATTAATTATTTTGATTTTTTATTTTTATAATTACAAATCAGTTTAATCATTTTCACATCTCTTGTTTAATTTTGACACTATATCATTATAAATATTTTTTAAATTACTTTTTTTTTATAATTATGCAGGATAATTTTGAGGATGTTAATGAAGATTAAGCTATTTATCATGATGGTTTATTGGCAAAGATGGAATAGTGTTGAGAATCGATAGATGTTTGGTTGACTAATGACTTTTATTAGAACATACTTATGTAGGATATAATATTTTGGTTTTTCGTAATTTATTAGTAGTAAACTCTAAGTGGTCTCATACATATTTTAATATGAGTATGTTTAATTTAGTGTGAGATGTATGAATATTCAAAATTATGTTAATTCTAATACTTTTGGTTCATTATAAATATATTTTATTTAAAAACCATTTTTATTATTTTAAAAAATTATTTAGTATTATTATGTATTTTTTTTATTTCATAATAATATTATTAAATATTATGTTGTACAAAAAATTATTAGAATATTATATATATAGAAAATAAAAAAATTAAAGGACATAAGATTACACTTATATATAGTAGTTATGGTATATAATGTGATTATGTTTTAAAAGTGATGCAGTAGCAAAGATAAGTGTAGCATATTCTAATAAGCATGGAAGCTCAAAAACGTAGCCTTTAGTCATAAATAGCATCACTTAAAAAGCGCAGCAATGTATGATGCAGTGGGATGGAATAGGTGGGATGATGGCTGAAAAATGCTTAATTGAAACATCCATCAATTCATTGCGGATAAGTCCCAAGGTAAACCTATCTTTTTCTGGTTGATACTGTATTTTAAATAATGTTTCGTTGAGACATTGAAAACATTTGGTTATTGCTGTTATGAGATTCTTGAATCTCTAGACTTTACTAATTTTGATACTTGTGTGGATTGCATTAAGGAAAAGCAAACCAAAAAGTCTCAAAAAGGTGCTAAGAGAAGTTATAACATATTAGAAATAATTCACACTGACATATGTTATCCTGATATGTCCTTAAATAGTCAGAAATACTTCATCTCCTTTATTAATGATTATTCACGATATATGTATCTCTATATGCTTCATAATAAATATGAGGCGTTGGACGCTTTTAAAGTTTATAAAGCTGAAGTAGAGAAACAATGCGGAAAGCAAATTAAGATCGTGAGATCAGATAGAGGTGGAGAATTCTACGGGAGATATACTGGAAGTGCACAAGCACCTGGTCCATTTGCAAAGTATCTTCAAGAGCATGATATTGTGGCACAATACACCATGCCTGACACACCAGATCAAAATGGTGTAGCTGAAAGAAGAAATAGAACTTTGCTGGATATGGTGAGGAGTATGCTTAGCAACTCCAATCTTTCTTTATCCTTGTGGAGTGAAGCCCTTAAGACAGCCGCGTATATATTAAATAGAATTTTAACAAAGACAGTTTCTAAAACGCCATTTGAGTTATAGAAAGGTTGGAAACCTAGTTTGAATCATATACGCATTTGGGATTGTCCTGTTGAAGTTCGGGTTTATAATCCACAAGAAAGGAAGTTGGACCCAAGGACGATAAGTGCCTATTTTATTGGCTATGCAGAAAAGTCTAAGGGTTACATATTTTATTGTCCCTCCCATTCAAGTAAAATAGTTGAATCTAGGAATGCAAGATTTTTAGAGCATAATGTGAAAAGTGGAAGAAATCATTCTCTTAAAGTTGTTGAGAATGATAATGTTTGTCAAACATCTCCATGTACAAGAGTGATTGTTCAATACAATGCCCATACAGATAGGGTCAATGTAGAACAACCTATTACTGATGTTCCACATCATGAAGATAATGTTCAAGTAGATCATATGGTGGAGGATCAAACTCTTCATAGTGAAAATATTGTTGAAGAACATATTGCTCAAAAGCAACTTCAAGAAGAGGGAGAACCTGTTATGCCACCACCTTTACAAGAGGTTGATGATGCAACATTAAGAAGATCAACAAGAATAAGAAAGCCTGCAATTTCTAGTAACTATGTAGGGTATCTTCTGAGTCTGACTATGATGTTTGTGATGAAAATGACCCAACGACATTTTCACAAGCAGTGGAAAGTCGTAATTCTAATTTATGGCTAGATGCTTTGAAGGATGAAATAAATTTTATGGCGGATAACCAAGTTTGGGATCTTGTAGAATTGCCTGATGAAAAAAAGGCCATTGGCTGTAAATGGGTCTTTAAGACCAAGAAGGATTCATCAGGCAATATTGGGCGCTACAAGGCTTGACTTGTTAAAGAATTTACTCAAATGGAAGGAGTTGACTACAGGGAAACATTTTCTCCTGTTTCAAAGAAATACTCTTTTCGCATCATTATGGCATTGGTAGCACACTTTAACATGGAATTGCATCAAATGGATGTGAAATTGGCCTTTCTTAATGAAGATTTGGAAGAAGAGGTCTTATATGAGACAATTCAAAGGGTTTATCTCAAGTGCTGGTAAGGA
Organism: Arachis ipaensis; assembly: GCF_000816755.2. NCBI lineage: Eukaryota > Viridiplantae > Streptophyta > Magnoliopsida > Fabales > Fabaceae > Arachis > Arachis ipaensis. The sequence goes on along the minus strand of NC_029791.2, from coordinate 15,680,228 downwards.
GTTAGTTTACAAGTTTAAGAGAGCAATGTATGATCTTAAGCAGGCTTCTCGACAGTGGTATTTGAAGTTTTACAATGTGATTTCTTCATTTGGGTTCATTAAGAATGTTTCTGATCAATGTATATATCACAAGGTTAGTGGGAGCAAGATCATATTTCTCTTATATGTAGATAATATTTTTCTTGCAACAAATGATTTAGGGTTGTTACATGAAGTGAAACAATTTCTCTCTGGACATTTCGATATGAAAGATATGGGTGATACATCTTATGTCATTGGCAGAAAGATTCATAGAGATAAACATAAAGGAATTTTAGATTTATCTCAAGAAGCCTATATTAATAAAGTACTTGAGAGGTTTAAAATGCAAAATTGTTCACCAAGTGTTGCACCTATTATGAAAGGTGACAAATTCTGCTTAGATCAATGTCCCAAAAATGAACTTTGAAAGAAATAGATGCAAAATATTCCTTATGTTTCAGCCGTTGAAAGTCTAATGTATGCTCAAGTCTGTACAAGACCTAACATTGCTTTTGCTGTTAGCATGTTAGGAAGATATCAAAGTAATCCAGGAATTATTCATTGGAGAGCTACAAAAAAGGTCTTAAGGTATCTTTAAAGGACCAAGGAATTTATGCTTACATATAGACGAACCGACAATTTAAAAATTGTTGGATACTCAGATTCAGACTTGGCGGGATGTGTTGATTCTAGAAAGTCAACGTCAGGATATATCTTTATGCTTGCTGATGGAGCAGTATCTTGGAAGAGTGCAAAACAATCACTTGTAGCCACTTCTACCATGGAAGCCAAGTTTATTGATTGTTTTGAGGCTACATCACAAGGTGTTTGGTTAAAGAATTTTATCTCTAGGCTTAAGATTATGGATTGTATCTCTAGACCATTGAGAATATATTGTGACAATTCAGCTGCTGTATTTATGGCTAAGAATAATAGAAGTAGTAGTTGAAGTAAGCACATCGATATTAAGTACTTAGCCATTAAAGACCGAGTTAGGTCTAATGAGGTACAGATAGAGCATATTACTACTAAACAGATGACAGCTGATCCTTTGACAAAAGGCATGCCACCAGGATTGTTTAAGGATCATGTTACTAGTATGTGTTTATGTTCTGTAACGTCACTTATATGACTTATGTTATATCATATGACATATTTGGATATGAAATTCTTATTATTGTTTTTCATTTGGTTAGTATATATACGCATACATGATTGAGAATGACAAATAGAATTCAGTGAAGGACCTAGAATAAGCATTGGACTTATTCCTACAGAAATACCACATAAAGAGTTTATTCAATTAGGAGATGTTACATTGTAATACATAGAAGGTAATATCGATTAATGAGAACTACCGCTATGATTCATGTAATTTGTCTTAATTATTTAAATGTAGTACGTAATTACAGACTATACGTAACAAATGTTGGACCAAGTGGGGGAATGTTAGAATTTTTATTCTAATTGTGGTCCAATTTATTAATATAGAAATTAGTTTGGGTGGTGTTGTAATTATTCATTAATTATATTGGCAGTTGGTCTGTTCTTTGATGGAAAGAACACGACTGTTCATCATAAACTTTATAAAAATTTGGTCCCCAATTCTAATCACATAACGACAAATACACCTTGATTCTATCTGATTTTGTGATTCAAAAATTGAAAATTTTAAATTAAATCAAAAAATTTATTGGCAATGGCTGAAGGTATATAAATTACTAGTTTTATAAAATATCTAACATTTTTTAGTTGGTGATCTTTTTAGATATGTAGCACTTTGATCAAATGATTCTCTACAAAGGAGAAGCTGTATGAACATATGGAGTTTGTACTTTGTAGTTTATACGTTGAAAATTTATAATTTTTTATTTTTCATGTCATATGTTCCTATCCAATTCATTAGAGATCTTCAATGTATTTTGTTAGAATATAAAACTGAACTATAGTTTATAAAATAAATGTGAACTACTGTGTTTGTTAATTATTATTTTATGTCTATTACAACTCTTGGAGTTCAAACTTCTTTTGCATAATTTACTTAAAAACGATGCTTTGGCATGTACATCATTCAAAATATTTATCTAAAGCTTCTTTAAAGCAGACCAACCTTAAAATTATTGAAAAATCATTTTATATTTTGTTAAATTATAATTATATATAAAAATCAGGATTTAATAATAATAAATGTGAAATTTAGTAAAAAAATTTATAATTAAAAAATAAGGATCAACGACCAATTTAACTATAAAAAAAACTGGTTGTTATTAAGAATAGAAAAATTGGTCACTAAACTTTTTTTGGACGGGGTCACTAAACTTTAATCGCTAATTAGCGATCGATTTAGTGATCGATAATGTTTGGTGGCCTTGATTGAAAATTGGTCGCTAAACTTTAGCGACCAAAATTTTAGCGACTACCAAAATCAATCGTTATGTTCATAATTTCTTATGGTGGTGCAATGGAATAAGTGAGATGATGGCTGATGATAGTAATAGTGATGATACCGGTGGTGGTGTTGATAATAAAAATAGGAGATAAAATTGAAAAATAAAATTTATTAATTACTAACTAATTAATTATCAAAAAATTAACAATAACAACAAAATTGAAACTAATTTTAATTATTGAGAATAAAATTGAATCAGAATTAA
>NC_029791.2:15654899-15677514 GCF_000816755.2 Arachis ipaensis | reverse complement strand
GTATATTGGGTTGTACTCTTTTATGACACTCCCTAACAGTTTATGTTGGGATCTGAGTCCTAGTCATATAGATAAAATAGAGTTGAAATTCATTTTGGCCCTTGAAATTTTTGACCGGTTTTAATTTTGACATCTAAATTTATAGTTACCCAATTAACACACCTAAATATTGGATTGTGCCCCACGTTTGTCCTTATAACTATCTTCGTTAATGGAGATCTGATGTGACACGTTAAGTTGACAGAGTGTGTATCCACGTGGTACTCAACTTGCTAGAATGGATGTGTGATGAGTGAATAATTTGGCAAAAATTGAATGAACTCAATTTGTGGCCCTCTTTTTCCAATATGTTCGAGACTTTGCTAGAGAAATTGAGTTCATTCAACTTTTGCCACGTCATTCACTCATCACACATCTATTCTGCCAAGTTGGGTGCCACGTGGATACACACTCTATCAATTTAACGTGTCACATCAGATTTCCGTTAACAAAAATAGTTACAGGAGTAAACGTGGGACATAATCTAATATTTGAGGGTGTTAATTGAGTAACTATAAATTTAGGGGTCGAAATTGAAGCCAATCAAAAATTTCAAAAACTAAAATGATTTCAACTCAGATAAAATAGTTATAAAATAATATATCCATATCGAATATTAAAATGCTACCATAATTCCTACTATTCTCTTTAATATTAAATTATATTTAATTATACAATAAATTTAAAAAATAATAAAAATCAATCAACAATGAACTAAAATAAATTTTGCACGTGCAGTATTTGAATTGCGAATTTGTTGTTATTTTTCTGACGTTACAATTATTGATTAATTAATAAATATTAAATAAAATAAGTTATAATTATTTTTTATTAATTTGTTTTAGTTATCAAATATTTCTGTAACATAATATCTATTTGTCTTCTTATAATATGTCATTAATTAACTTATATACATAAACAACAGGCCCGCCCATTAAAAAAAGAAAAAAAATACTTGCATAACATTATTAATCATGACAAAATATTATATGAAATTGAAAGTTTTGTCGGACAAGTTTTCAAACGCATGCATTGTATATAGGATCTTATAGTGACGTCGTTTTTTACCTAACTATTTAAATATCAGCATCTTCCGCAGAATTATCAATTATGTTCAGTATCACATTATATAATTGAACCAACATCTTAGTTTTTATACATACTTTTTTTTTTATACATACTACTTACATTTGCGTACATATTAAAGCGTGCTAGCTAGCAAGTGCGAGAGACGTCTCACATTGAAAAAAAAATTAAAGAGAAAAAAGCTTATAAAATAAATTTAATTTTAATACCAAGGTATTTTGAATTTTATATGATATTTTTTTTAATTTATATTATATTTTTTCACTTTTTTTTTCCGAAATTTCCTTGTAATTTATCTATCCCTATCATCAAATTATTGACTCAACTAGTTCAATTATTGATTTGGATTAGCTAGTTCTAATTAATTTAAGTGGCCAAAATTTTATAATCCTTATTATGAAGCCTGTCATAATCTTATTCAATTTTACTATTTCCGTATTTCTATGTTAGTAAACTATGAATATTAATTATTATTGCTTGCGTTAATTGACCAAAGGGGTTATTTTCAGTATAAGTTAAGTATGATTTTGGTCTCTAAAGTATAGGTTGAAAATTATTTTCGTTTTTAACTTTTTTTACATACAAAATTGTCTGTAAAATTTAACTTGATTTTAAAATCGCCCTTACCTTAGAGACCAAAATCGTACGGAAGTTGCGGCAGAAGCGGAGACAGAAGTGGATTGTGGACAGCTTCTTCTTCTTCTTTCCTTGTCCTTACTTCTTCTTTTTCTTCCTCTTCTTCTCTTTCTGTTTCGGAAGAGTAGAAATACTCTCTTTTTCTTATTTTTTTTCTTTTTTTTTATTTTATATTTTTTGTTATGGATAATTTGGTCCAAAATTTTAATATTTAAGTAAAAATGACGATTTTAAAATTTGGTTTTAGACCTTAAGGACAATTTTATATGCAAAAGAAGGGATTGGAGACGAAAAAAATTTTTAACCTCTACTTTAAAAACCAAAATCATACTTAACCATTTTCAGTATCTACCACTTTTTCTTTGTCTTTCAGTATCAACCATTTAGTCCAACACCTATATATTTTACAAAAAAAAAAAAAAAGTACTATAATAATTTTCCAACCCAACAATCCATCAAAAAATAAAATTAAATATATACACACAACGTTGCATGGAGCTTGAGTAACATAATTATCCACAGAAATATATACGTAGCAAACAAGCAAAGTTTGTTTAGATTCTTTAAATAAACATTTGATTTGTTAGTGTGTCACAATATTTGGAAATAGATATATTAAATTAAAAAACTATATATATATCCGTGTGGTTTACGGCTATTTTATTTCAAATTGTTTTGACTACTTCTATCCATAGATTCATTCATGGTTGGTGGTGGCTGGCACTTATAGCTTCCATTGGCACAGCCAGCTGGAGTTGACTACAACATTTCACTGCCCCACAATAAGTAGCACTCCAACTTAGAACAAAAAATATCATGCATGCTATTATATGCTTTTGTCATTTTGTTTTACGACATGCACCTTTGATTTTATTTTTGGTCTCCACCTCCCCCACATACCCCTTTATTAGGCATTAGTAGTTAATGTAATAACTACATATACATGTACAAAATACCGTATTAATTTTATTTGGTGTTTCTAGAAATGTTCACTAATAATTATTAGAGGTTTTCAATCTTTAGATATACTTCCATCAATATAAATAACTTTGCAGTCAACTGCTACGCCTCAACGTATTTTAAGAAGAACCAGTTAGCTCTAAATTCAAATGGCATTTTATTCTTAACCACAACTCATCTACTAATTTTTTAACATCAATCTATTTGGACTTTATTTAATAATACTCTAATTTGTCCACTAATTTAACATTTTTAACGATTCATCATTATATATATAAGTAGAACAAGGTTTTATGTGAACAAGACTGAAGAGCGTATAGAGGTTGAAATATGACTGATTTGCATTGTGAAACTCTTTTTTTATTTAGTAGACTTTTTTAATCATAAGAGAAAATATCATGAAATCACTTTTTTCTAAAAATTTAAGTAAATTAAAAGAGATACATAATAAAAAATATTAGAAGATCATTAAAAATTATTATTTTAATTGATTATTACTTAATTATTAATATTTAAAAGTATGAGATAAAATATATTGTATGATTATTACTAGACTAAAAAAATTGAGTTAATGACTAAGTGATGATCAAAAACAATAAATTCTTATGGCTCTCTAGAATTTTTTGGCACGTAAATATAGAATTTAATTTTGATGCACTACCAGCGTAAAACTATTTTATACGTACATCTAATCACATAATATCACATTAGTAAAAATAATTCTATTTTCTATTAATCACGTGAATGGTCATCCAAGAAAACGGTTGTAATTGCACAACTGTGTTAAAATGTTTTACACCTATCAATCAATGTATTAAAATTAAACTTCGTAAATATAATGGTTATATCTCTAATATATCATCTCAAACAAAAGTCTCTTTTAAATTTACTAAATTTTTACATGAGTATTATTTTTCTCTTTTATTTGCTTTATTTTTTCTTTTAGGATCATAAACCTTTCGGTTATAAAAGTTTTGATACTAGCCATTTTATGAAATTATTTTTTTTTTAAATTTAAATTGATAAAAGAAGACACATTAATAATTATATCTTTAACAAAAAAAAGTTCATAACAGCTTAATTATAAACTAGCAAACAGACAAAAATCAAAACAAAAAAAGTAAAAGGATACAAGAAAACTCTCCTCATATGTCTCTTTAGCATTATCACAAAGACAAAATTCAAAAAAATATATTTTTTTCACATTGTAACAACATCAATATTTTGCCTAAAATTGTCTTTAATTATTATTCTATATTACCATTCATATCCTGACCCAAAATAAAGCCATGCCCAAAAAGGTTAAAAGTTCACCTAACAAAAGTGGCCTCATCTATTCATATCTGACTTCAAAGAGGTCGAGCGCGACGACGAAAAATTCAATCCTACAACTAACTCTTAAGATATCTTCCACTTATCTAGAAGAGAAATCTTAATAACTTTTCTGGTTAAAAGGAACAGTTATCCACTATTAATGGTGATTTGAAAAATGGTTATACTTAACAATCACAGGATTCTCTTCCTAGTACAAAGAAAAAAGGAGATCATCATTTTCACCTAAAAAGAAAGGTTGGACACTCTCTACAGCACGAACCTTTAAAAAATAATTCTTAAAATCATGAAATGACTCATTAAAAATGGCAAAAACTTTCTTAACATGAATAGCTCGAAAAGAGACCCAACCTTACTTTTTGAAGCTAAAGGTAAGGACAAAAAGATAAAAGAAAATCTTAAAAGACGGCCGGTCATCAAGTTTTCGACAAATAAGTTGGTACATTTTTAAAAAACCCCAAGAATTGGGATGCAATTAGATAGGACAACATTGCAGAATTTAAGGACCTCGGACTCAAAATCAAAGAAGGGAAGGGTAACTCCTAATTTTGTAAAAAAGCAATCATACACATACATGATCTCATACCTACGCTCATCCTCTCGATTTGCACACAACCTATGGTGCCTACGAAAGGTCTCGACATGCTCTTTATCAATAATAAGAACAGGAGTAAGAATAGCTATATCTACCCAGATTAGGTTGGATGAAACTTTAAGGATATGTTGTGAATAACTGACCAAGACATACAAGCTATACCTACAATACAACAAATAAGAAAATCGTCACAACAAGAAGTCAGGTAACAATTACGGAAAGTCGGGTCATCGTCAACAACACCAATAAAAGATTAGAATTTCTTATACATAAAAACTATCATCACATTATCAGATATAGAAATGGCACCATATTTAAACATATAAAGTGGCACCATTTGAGGACAACACAGCATAGAAACCACATTAAAGATCGCAGCGGCAATAAAGTTTAAAGACCAAGAAAGAAGTTTTCAAAACTATAGCAACATTTCAAAACCACCGTTCATCCGAAACAAACACAGAGTCATTACTAAAAAGGAGAACAAATATTACCTAGAACGCTGAAATAAAGCAACAAAACTCAAAAAAATTGATAACAAAAAAAAACCAAAATTTAAGAAGTACAAAACAAAGAGAACTTCAAACAGCAAAACACGAATGTTCCTCTTCCAAGTGTGAATAAAAGTCCTCTTAACCTCAAGATAAAGAAATCTTGAACACAAGAAGCAAGTACACGAAGGAAGGTTGAAGGGATTGAAGAAGGAGAAAAGGGTACAAACGTTTCAGAAGAAAAGAAAAAAAAAAGAAGAAAGAGAACAGAATTGAATATTTATAAGACACTAAGGACAAAGATGTCATTTTGTATCCCTCATTAATGACGTGCGCGATTCCCAAAGAAACTACCAACGTAACGTACGCCATGCCATAAAGGAACACAATTTTTCAAAGTTTTTGAAAATACGTCGAGTATCCGACCTACCGAAGGTGGTATACCCGATGTGGAAAATCTAACCTACAAATGCTCGAGCTCGACATCATAAAAATTCGGACTCAAGCAGGGGCCCAAAATAAAGTCAGACCAAAAAGGTTAAAAGCCTATCCAACAAAAGGGACCTCATCTATTTCTACGCGACGACGAAAAGTTCATCCTTACTTATATAATAAGTAACTAACTCCTAAGATATCTCCCACATATCTAGAAGGAAGATTCGAACAACTTCCCTAAAAAAAGGAACAGTTATCCACTATTTAAAAGTGGAACTACTCCAAAAGCTAAGGTGGTTATCTTTTCTACTATAAATATAATAAACACCATCAGGTATATTCAGAACCCAATCTACTAAAAACATGCCTAAAACATTTGCTAACTTAAGCATCGGAACCTCTTACAGGAACCACCCCTACCTCCTCACGAAGAACTCGGACGGCGGCATCTCGCCTCCAACACATACAAGTCGGACGCTGCCTTAGAAGGAGTCCGGAACTCACGTTCAGACCCAAATCACCGTTTCAGGCAACCTTCGAAACAATTATTATCTCATTATCTGAAGTATCTACAATAATTTTTCATTATGAAATTGTTAGAGATATAACAATTCATGCATGTTGCCTCTTTCTGTTAGTTTAAACTTTTAAAAGTAGTATCATCATATAGTATCAAAGTTCTATGTCTAAAATATTTAGAGTTCGATTCTTGGTGAACTTCAAAAAAGAAAAAATAACATAAAGCAAATAAAAAGAAAAAAGATCTATACAAAAAATCAAACAAACTCAGAAAAAACTCTTATTTAAAAGACGTATTAAAGATATAATCTTTTATGTTGTCTCTTTATATTAGTTTAAACTTAAAAAAATGATATCATAATAGAAATATAATTAAATATCTTCCTTTTCACTATCTCCTAAATAATTAGATATTAAAATAAATAATTAGATATTAACATAAAAACTAAAGTCAAGAATAATGTAAACTTAGTATCTTTGCTCTATTGATCATTTAAAAAAGGTTCGTTTTAAACTCTACTTTTGTAAAGTAGTATAATTTATTTAATATATATCTAAGATTCATTTTTTAAATCTTTTACATGTTAAAGTTATTGATAATTAATGTAATTATCTTATCCAATCCAGTAAAAAATCTGCCAACTCTTCTTGGGCTGGGTCTCCAAAGCCCACCTCACTTCAGCAACATTCCAAAATTCACCCAGGTAAACAAAAATCACTCTAATCAAACCCTATCATCTCCTTTCACCGTTTCACCGCAGTAGAATTTGAAAACCATCCACGGCCACGCCAGAGTACAAGGATCATCGGGTAAACTTCTCCTCCACCTTCATCGGACGCCACGCCTTCGTCCACTACGTGCGGGAAACAGTCGACCTTCGTAGACCGCTCCAGAATACCACAATGCTCCCATCTCCTCGACGTGCTTCTTCGCGCATTAATCGGAGCTTCCCCAATCTCAGCCGCAGCGATGTCGTTCCACCCAGGTGTGAGGAACAAGGTGTTTCTTCTTCTCACCCAGGGCGACTGCTGCTGCTGCATGTCGGTGTTGGCAGTGCCATTGAAGCCTCCCTGCTCTGCTCTGCCGAACGCAGTAGGACGTCCCCTTCTCCAGCCTCGAATTCCCCTGCATGTCGGTGTTGGCTGTTCCTTTTAAAAAAAAGTGTCACTTTGTTGAGTGTGGTGACTACACAACACTTGTTATTGAGGTAAGACAAGATGAAAATATGTTATCACTTGTATGAATCTTGCTGTTCCTTTTTGGTATAAACACTGGTTCATTGGCTTGAGCTACTAGATATTTGCAATAGGGCTTGTCCTGTGAATTTATAGGCTTAGTAATATCAATATGCTTTGTCACATTGAATAATTTTGACTGAATTATAATATATGTTCTAACTATTGATTTAATTATTGCCTTAGAATTTGTCCTAGAATTCCTTTGTTCTTGTCAGTTTAGCCTCAACTTGCCTTGACTTGAATCTAGTTTTTTAAAATCTTATCAGATATCAGTTTTCTAAACTAAAAAAACTCACTCTTGTGATTGTTTTCTTAATCTATGGTTGGGTAGCACAACAACAACATTAATCTTTCTCTACTTAAGAGATACAAAACTAAACTTGTAATTGTGATAGAGATGATTTATTGTTAGCATGCCAAGTAATGGACTAAGTTTACAATGAGTGTTGGAGTTTCTTGAGTTGCTCCACACACTTGTTGCCATACTTTTAAAAATTCCTTCAAACATTGCCAATTAGTTAGAATTATAAGAAGAAAAAAGATAAAACAATAATGAAATTAAAAAAAAAAAAGAAGCAAAAGGTTCAAATAATATTATTTATATATTAACATATAAATTAAAAACATATACTCGTGAATCATCGGTTTGACTATTTCCTAAAGCATCATAGGCAACAATATTGAAGTTAGTGTTTATACTACTATAAATTCTTCAAGTGCAAAAGCATGGTAAAGAAAACATGAATGTTAAAAGTAGAACAAAGATTTGGCTTTTCATTTTTGAGGCAGAGGAGAAAATTTAAGATGGTTTTATATGGCTTAGTATCTTTTTTTGTAGGCAACTTGAATGTTTAGGCAAAAATTTACATGTTTTTTTTGTTAAACAAATAGATGCTTCTTTTTTATACTAAATGAATGATTCTTTTAAAAAAAATCATCATTTAAAAAGGGAATTAACTTTGAAGTAATTGAACTCATATTGTACTTATTAATTCAATTGTTGTGACTTATGAACATTTTTATAGTTAATATATAATAGACATAGATAGCTATTAATCTGTTGCATACACATTGACCATAAATACTTTGTTTTGCTTTTCTTTTGCAGGGGCATCCTGAAGAGTCGAGCGCAATATACAAAAATCTACATCAGATGTTTCTTTTGTTAAACAAATGGATAGTTCTTTTTATACTAAATGGATGATTCTTTGAAATGAATAATCATTTTAGGTGGAAATTAACTTTGATGTAATTGAATGCATATTGTATTTATTGATTCAATTGTTGTGACTTATGAGCATTTCTATAGTTAATATATAATAGACATAGATGGCTATTCATTTGTTGTATACACCCTGACCACTATATAATAAATTTTATCATGAAAGTAATACTTGTCTAATAAGTTCATCACTAAGTAGTACTAAGTAGTATGTTGTGTATGTGAACTCTGGAGTCCAAAGTTCAAGTATAATAACTGCATAAAGCAAACAGTGGGTAAAAGAAAAACTATCAAAATACTTTGAATGCTCTTGAAAAAGCAAATAACCAGATACAGTTGTTGTTCTTTTTTTTTTATTTTTTTTCCTTTTTTAAATTTTGTTAAACAAGCATCAGGATAAAGACAAAAAAAAAATTCTTTCTTTTGTAATACTTGTATTCACTATCAATTGAATCATCTCTGCAGTAAAGAATAAATACAAGTAACTTCTGTTAGGTACCTAATTATTTTTGCAAAGATCTAAGTGGATGTTACTTCAGTCAAGCATCAGGATGTTCCTTTTTCATATTAAATAGATGTTACTTTAACAGAAGCCATGTGAATGAAAAATAAAAAAAGCTTATCCTACATAAGTAACTATAAATTTGTCACCATGTTAAAATGCAATGAAAGGAATCATGATATTCATTCAACTTATCCATACAATTTGCAACACTGTTGATACAGGAATTCATCATGACCAAAAGTAATAAAAAAAGAATAATCCATTTAGTATAAAAAACATCTATTTATTTAACAAAAGAAACATCTGACGTAGATTTTTGCATATTGCTTTCGCCTCTTCAGGGTGTCCCTAGAAAGTGAAGTTACATCGTTTAATAAACTTTATATTTTGTTAGAGGTGGTGAAGCTACATCGGTTAGAAAATGAGTATATCATTACTATACAACTAGCTAAACAAAGAATAACTTTCTAGTTGCTATACTTGGATCACGTCTCTTTCGCTTCATCCAATTCATCAACTGTTTCAAATTCCTCTTCAATCAGTTCAAATTTATCAATCATTTTAAAATAGACTTTCTGCAATCATCCATCTGCAACCACAAGCAAATACACATATGCATCCATAAGCAAAGAAATTCTATCTAAAAAACAAAGAAACAGCCATCTAATGACAATTATAAAAATAAAGAAACATCAACAATCATATACAAAGAAACATCTACTTTTAAAAATAAAAGACACATTATTATTCAACCTAAAATAATCTAGCTATTTGAATATAGTAAATATTTATAGAAGCAGCCCAATGCATATACTGTCATTTCTTCTCTAAATTTGGCCATAACTGTCTCCAAAATAAATACAAAATCCTCATTCTCAACCTCATCCATGACAAGTGACTAATTCATAAAGCTTAATGGACTAAAATAAAACTTTAATCTATTTGTGTTCTTGATAAACATAGAATGCAAAAGATGACAAGAAGTACTAGAATAGAACTCCATACAAATCAATATTACCTTGAAAAGAAAAAATTGCCAAAAACCTTCGATCATTGTGGTAGTATAGTGTTCCTTTCACTGAGGCAAAAACATTATATGCTTTATGCAGCATCCTTGAGCTTCTTGGTGATGGTGGCAAGAATATTCTCCTGGTGGAATACTTGCAGCAATTCAATCTCAGAAACCTGTCTTGTTCCGTCACCAGCATAAGTCCCTGCTCCATAAGGGCTTCCACCTTTCACTTCTTTCATCTCGAACATGCAATGGCCGAACGTGTATCCGATGGGAACATATATCATTCCATGATGTTCTAGCATTGTTATAGCAGTGAGGCTATACATAAATCATGACAAGTTAGATCAGCAACTAATAAGTACACAGTGATATCTAATAAGGAACAGGGTTAAGATATATATAGAACTTGTTTTCTTACGATGTTGTTTCTTGTCCATCGCTTTGCAAACTGATGCTGTAGAAGAGTCCAATAGGCTTGCCTACAAGGTCTTGTTGCAATCAAAGAGGTCCAGTTTTGTCAAAAAAATCCATGAACTGGGCAGCCTTCATTCCGAACTGCGTGGGGAAGCCGAAGATAAGGCCATCAGCTCCATTGAGCATATCAGGTTCAATGATTGGTACATCACTCTTTGGTGGTGCATTCAGCCATAAGCAAAAACACATTATTCAATCAAGAATATCCCAGAGCCTATAAAAAAGTATAGAAACCAAGTAAGAACCATCAATAGTTATGAAATCAAAGGTTAAATGTATTCAGTAAATCCCCAACATCCACTTTCATTCACAAATGCATAATTAATAATTAGTCAAATTTAGAAGAATGAATTATTCTAAACTAAATTCTTATTACTAAAACCTAATAAAGAAGGCATGGAGAACCCTAGGTAGAAAAGAAATAAACTGTACAAAAAAAGAGTAACACTAAAAAGAAACTACTAATTATCTCAAAAAGAAATATCCAACACTATAAGAGTTTAATTCTCAGAACAATATCGATTAAAAACATTCAAAAAAAAAAAACATTCATAATAAAAAACACAAGTTAAACTAAAACTCTAAGATGGGAAGGAAAAAAACCCAGGTCGCTAGGGAGGAGACGCGGTTGATCGACTGGGGTACACGTCAAGGCGGAAGTTGCTACGTTGTCGGTGGTTGCTGTGACGGTGAAGGAAGTCATGATGGGAGTAGTGTGCGGAGGTGGCTGCGGCACGAGAGGACGATGCCCGCGCTGTTGGACGGTGGTTGTCGGTGGCATTCCTTCTGGAGCTATTTCTAATTTCTTTCACGACGGAGGAGAAGCGACTGTGGGGTGTCGCCTAACAGTACAGTTCTGGGTGTCGTGGTGGCTGTACTAATTGGAGAGGAGTGTGGACGGTGTGGCTACGGAAGTGAGAGAGGAAAAAAAGGAGAAAAATTTCTGTCCATGGCTATGAAAATAAGAGAGAAAAAAAGAAGGATTTGTACCATTTTTAATTAGGATTTATTTAATCAGCTTTTAATTATTCAAATTTAAATTTAAAAAATTTAAAATTAATTATTAAATAAAATAGTTTAAAAAATTAGCTGATTATTGTTGGTTCATAACTTCATATACTTTTCCTTATCAAAATATACATATAGTTATAAATAAGACTATAAACTCGGTGACTAGTTGACTACTATATATAGTGCCTGAATTCATAATACACTTCCAACTCAAACTTTTATAATTTACGTTAGCAAGGATCTGGGGAAACTGGAAAGTACTCTTCTATGGTCACACAATTAGTTTAAAAAATAATTTAAAAAAGATCAATGAAAGCTATACTTACGTAACATCATCATCTATCCAGTGATTAAAGACACTAATAATAAAGTAACCTGTGATGTTGTACACAAAGAAAAAAGTGACATGTATGAATGTATATGAGGTAAGTAATCGTCCCATCATTATTCTCGTGGCTTAGCTTTGAATTTTATTAATTTTGTTCCAATGAAAAATTCGTAATTGCTACTTCATTGCACAACCATACAATTTATTTATAATTATAATTTTCTTTTCTTAATTAATTAGTCCTGGTTTACACGTACACACACGTCAACACTAGTTCATTGATTAATGAAGTAGTGTCACGAAGAAACGATTTTAGTCACAAAAAGAGAGAGTGAAAAAGAAAGAGAAAGACAAAAGCAGCCATCACATAAACGTTTGGAACAAAAACTCGTTACGCCATCGTCCAATTAATTAAAAAACCAAAATCAATGAATGAAAGCATTCAAAAAGGAGTGGCGAGTGGAAAGATAGAGAAAATTCAATGAAATAGATTACACACCAAAACCCGCTTTAATTGTATGTGTAGCATTCATCATATATCATTAAGATGTGAAGCTCCCATATCCTAAGCTAGATTACTACTACTCTTTGCTGCTGCCAAACAAGAAAATATATAATAACACGCACCAATCCAACCAAAGAAACCGCGTTCATCTTTCTATATTCTTATTCCGGTGATTTTAGGAAGGAAAAAAAATATTTTATTTAATATTTATTAATTATTATAATAATAAATAAATATTAAATAAAATAAATTTTTATTATTTTTTATTAATTTATTTTAATTATTAAATTTTTTTTAATTACTTACAATATTTTTTAATTCGACNNTACTAAGAGGAATGCTGGCTTTTGAAGATACGAAATGAGATATTATTATTAGTTTATTACTGATGTTTTGTGTTTCTCCTCCTAAAATCCTTTATAAAAATATTAGAACGGAAAAAATCATTCATGTACAATATAATAATGATTCCAGTCTTCCAGAATATGTATCGAAAGTACTTTAAAACCATATAAAGTAAAATACATAATGAGTAGTACTGGTACATCTATAATTATTATTTCTTTTTCCCAATGGTGCTATATTATAATCTTCGCTATATAACTAGAACCCCTAAACCACACCCTTCCCTTACCACTCACTCAGAAATTCAGAATAGTAATTTTCTAATTCCTAACTACTATTTACCAATTCATGCTTCTGATTTTCGCTATATAAATAGAACCCCTAAACCACACCCTTCCCTTGCCACTCACTCTCTCTCTATCTTTCTTTTTCAAACTGAAAACAATGGCACCGCCACTCTGCATGCTTATCTTCCTCTTGTTCTTCTCGTTCCCTTTCTCATCCTCCTTCATACTCAACAACAACCACTCTCTTTCTTTTCCTCTTACACTAACAGAAACACCTCTCGTCAAACATGTATCTAATTCCATCAACAAGAACCAAAGACTCAGGATCCTCTCTTCCTACAACGTCAAATCATCTTTCAAGTATTCCATGGCGCTTGTGGTGTCCCTTCCAATAGGAACACCACCGCAAATTCAACAAATGGTTTTAGACACTGGAAGCCAGCTTTCTTGGATTCAGTGTAACCCAAAACAGAGGACCAATAGCAAAACGACATCGCCACGTCCTCCTACCACGTCGTTTGATCCTTCTCTCTCTTCTTCTTTTTCTCTTCTACCTTGCACCCACCCAGCCTGCAAGCCGCCAGTTCCCGATTTTACCCTCCCCACTAGCTGCGACCAGAATCGCATCTGTCACTACTCCTACTTCTACGCAGACGGCACCTACGCCGAGGGCAAACTCGTCCGAGAAAAACTCGCCCTCTCAAATTCCCAATCTACCCCTCCTTTAATCCTCGGTTGTGCTCAGGACTCCAAAGACCCCTGGGGCATTTTGGGAATGAATCGTGGACGCTTGTCGTTCCCTTCCCAGGCCCAAGTAACCAAATTTAGTTACTGCGTCCCGACCCGCCAGGACCGTTCCAGTTCTGTAACCGGGTCGTTTTACCTTGGGGACAACCCGGATTCTTCACACTTTCGTTATGTAGACATTTTGACTTTTCCTCAAAGTCAAACCATGCCGAACCTGGACCCCTTGGCTTACACTGTTCCAATGCAAGGTATTCGAATTGGGGCCACAAAGCTGAACATTCCTCCTTCGGTTTTCAAGCCCGACGCTGGAGGGTCGGGTCAAACCATGGTTGACTCCGGATCCGAGTTAACTTATCTAGTGGACGCGGCTTACAATAGGGTGCGTGAGGAAGTGGTGAGGCTGGTGGGTCCCAGAATCAAGAAGGGGTACGTGTACGGCAATGCTGCGGACATGTGTTTCGATGGAAACGCCGTTGAGATTGGACGGTTGATAGGGGACATGGCATTTGAGTTCGAGAAGGGAGTGGAGATTGTCATACCCAAAGAAAGGGTTCTTGCCGACGTGGGCGGTGGGGTCCACTGTTTGGGGATTGGGAGGTCAGAGAGATTGGGTGCGGCAAGTAACATAATAGGAAATATCCATCAACAAAATCAATGGGTAGAATTTGATCTTGCAAATCATAGACTTGGTTTCGGTGAAGCCGATTGTGCAAGATTAGCCAAGTGATGGAGATACAGTGGGCAATGGTGCATGTAATTATGTAACTAACTATATTCGTTCGAACATAGGACACATAGGTGTCGTGTTTTTTCGGCTGTTACTGTACAGAGGAAACATACACGTGTGATCGTCATGATCATGGTGGTTGTAAATCGTACGGTTGAGGAGGGGCGAAGGAAAAAGAAATGTGGGTGTTAACTGTTTGTGTGCTTGGATTGGATATTGTACAAGTAAACGTCAATCGTTTTGGACCGACGCTAGGCTGTGGGTCTTCACTTCCCTTGCTCTTAGGCCTTTGCAAAGACGATGCGTCAAAGCTCAATAATAAAATTGTGTACATTATTACCACTATAATCTATGAGTGAGACTCATGACATGATGTATATATCAGGAATAGGAGGGTATATCAATATCAATAATATAATAATATGTGTGACATTATAATAATAATAATATAATACTTCTTTGAAAATAACATGTAAACCAATGTCCTTCTTGTGCCTTGTAATCTTGTCTTGTATATTACTATTAGCAAGTGTTATCCTACCATATATTATTGCACTTTTAACATATGTGTATATTATCGGCAATTATTCTAACAAAGTTGCTAAAAATATTTTTTTATTCACCTTGTTGTATATACACTTTTCCTTTGCAATGGATAAGCTTGAAATTAATAATGAGAGGGATAGAAGTTGAAATTGACTAATTCAACTTAATAATTATTTATTAACAATTCATGTTGAAAGATTTCAATCTTTGCATCAATTGAATAAGCCTATTCAGAAGAAACTAGTTCAAAACAAATAAAAGGAAAAGGCAGAATTTTCCATCACGAATTTGAAAAAATTACAACCAGGAAAATCATTTTATATATATAAGATTTTAATTAGATGCATTGCATCATTGTGGGCAGGAGCAAAGGGGGGAACTATTCATTATTGTACACGAACCGGAATTTATGAAGAAGTATATATCTTTATCGGGGCAGTTACCGAAACAAGGAGAAAAGAAAAGTTGAGTTGAGGTCTCTATAGTCTATTGAATATGACTCATATGATTAATTATTAGTTCACTTAGCTTTAGTAGATTAGACTTTCTAACTAAGCTTACTTCACCACAACGTCCTCTTCATAAAATAAAAAAGGATAAGATTCTCATTTATAAGATAGATAGTAATAAGATGAAAAATAATGAACTTTTAATTTGGTCTTTATGATGATATCTTATAAGTTATAAAAAGGACAAATTATCTAAATAAAATATTTGGCTTTTAAAATTACGAAAATGTAACTTTTACGGTTTGAATACAAAAATATAATTTTCTATAAATTTATGTAAACTGTGGAAGGAATCTCACAAATTTGAAATACATGTAAATTCGCTGGAGGGTTTTCAGTTTACATCAATGAAAACATGCATAAACTGTAAAAGGAGTTCAACGGTTTATGCACACACCAAATTCTACTATATATACTAATCTTGAATGAGTGGTGTGATGGTAGAGTGTCGTCTTTATCTTAATAATTTGTACTTTTATTTGTTTTACGCTTAAAAAATTGAAAATTTTTTAAAATAATAATCCAAAATAGAGAATACATTTGAACTTAGTTAAAAGAAAAGTTGAGTACACTAAATGGTTGTTAACATGGTCAGACCTTTAAAATGCTTGTCCGTAGTAATGTTGTAGGACTTTTTTTTTTCTTTATTTTGAATTTATCCTTCTTAATTACTAAAAAAATTATTAACAAATATATGGAATTATATCTCATCCAAATAATAAGGTTTAAGATTTTAAAAATTTAAATTAGAAAAAGTCTAGGGTAGCAGCATTTTTTTAACAATCTGGCCAGCACTTAACCATAAAAAAAAAGTGAGTGATCTTTTACTATTGGATGTAATCTCACACCATTAAAAACACTATTGATGACCAATTGATGATTACAAAACATAAAATTTACTGGCCTCCTAGCACTCCTCTTTAAATTATATTTATTTAAATTTTAAATATTTTGGAATAAAATATGTTATTATTAATAAAAATTTGAGAGTATTATTTAAATAAATATATATAAATATAGGTATTAAAAATTTAAAATATTATTTAAATATATGTATTAAAAATTTGAATGAGTTTACTTAAATAAAAAAATTAAAATTTAAATAGAATATAATTCTATTTAATTCAAATTATATTAGATTAAATTAAAATAATTTGAAAAATAAATTCAATTAGCACCGTATAAATCAATTATTTGCATAAAATTGAATTAGATTGAAAAGTATAAATCAAATCAATATTATCCAAATTGTTTAAAATTATATTATTTTTACAATTAAAATAAATTTAAAATGTACTACAAAATATAGTCTTATTTCGTTGACAATACAAATAATAAATGTAAATATATCCCACTCACTCTAGGTTGGTGTATATAATAAAATTCGGTGCGTGCATAAACCGTTGGACCCCTTCCACGATTTCTTCCCAAATGCTTCATCAACGTAAACGTGGAACTCCTCCAGCGATTTATGTGTATTTCGAATTCGTGAGACTCCTTTTACGATTTACATAAATTTATAGAAAGTTATATTTTTATATTCAAACTACAAAAATTATATTTTTGTAATTTTAAAAGTCAAATATTTTATTTCAGTAATTTACCCTTATAAATAGTATCACTCTAATAGTTCTTTAATATATTTTAAAAAGAATTGTTAATTGCTTCACTTTATGAAAAATTAAAGCGATTAATAGTAACAAAGAGACATAGACTAAATAAATAGTTTATAACTAAAACATGAAAATTCTACTTCAAATAATTATAAAAATCATATATTGAAAAATTAAAGATTAAACAATTTTTTTTTTTTACCAAAGATATGAAACTCAAACCCGCAATCTTTTAATTGAGTATGGAGAGATTATGCCATTTGAACTATTACTCATTGGCATTAAACAACTTTATTTATAAGGTAATGAATATTGGATAGGTATCTTATTGGATAATACTAGGAGACCAACATTTTTAGTTTAAAAAAAAAGGAAAAATTGGTTAGTATTAGTTTAAATGTAAGATAAAATCAAATGACAATTGTTGGCCACATACCAGTTTTTCTTACCTTATTTTAAATCATCAATATCTAAAATCTATTGAACTACAACTAGTTTTCACCATAAATATCATTTTTCTAAAATATGTTTCTATAAATTCAGCTATTAATTCATCACTTTACACCAACAAAGTGTTTAGCAAGCAAGCAAGAGATATTTTGTCAAAGTACATGTATATAATCTTTAGACTACATTTATTTTGGTCTAAAAAAAGTTGGTCATGTCTAAATGGAATAAAATCTAATTAAAAAATTTAATAACTCAATTTATATTTATCTGACTTTATAAAAGTAGGATATCGTAATAAATATTTGGTTGGAAAGAAAGAAATAGAAAAGAAAGAAATAAAAAGAAAAGAAAAGAAATTGAGTGGATTTTTATTTTTTTTTAAATGTATTTGGATGAAAGGAAAATAAGAAAGAAAAAAATGTTATAAAAAGATAATTTTATCCTTGTATTATAAAATATATTAAAAAAATAAAGGGGTAATATTGGAAGTGGTGAGAGAAAATAAGTTTTTTCTTCCTCTTCTTTCTAACATTGGAGAGAAAAAAAATTAGTAGTTTCACCAATTTTTTTCTATTCTTTTTTATTTCTCTCCAATTTTTCTTCATAACCAAACAATAAAAAATAATAATTTTTCTTCCTCTTTTCTTTCCTCCCTTTTCTTTCTTCTATTTTTTCTTCAAACAAACATAAAGAGTCTGATTTCATTTACTTGAGTAAATAATTGACTCTTAAGATATTTTTTATTTATTTAGAATAAAAATTTTAATGACTTTTTTAGAAAAAAGAGAATAATTACTCATCAATAAAAATAAAATTATTCAAAAAGATAGTTATCAATTCTATTATAAATACATTAATATTTTTATGTATATTCAGGATCCAATCTATTACAAATTTTTATAAATATTATTTTTATCTCCTCACAAAAATACAGACAACAATATTTTAACACTAACAAAATCAAAGACTGTCCAAAAAAAATTGAACCTTATATTTAGACTAAAAAATAATTCAATTTCAGATAATTCTGGTGCATAAGGACATAAAATTTAGGCTTTTTTACTTAAATAAATTAAACAAGTTCTAAAATTACTCAAATCTCCTAAATCAATTTTTGATACGTAAATATCCTAATCCTAATATTATATAAATCGTGCTAGGGAAATGTGATTTATATAATATGTTAATCATTACACCCTGGAACGATTTATGCATGAATGACTTTTGAGTAATAACATATAAATCGTCCTAAGGTTGCCAGCTTTATTAATTGTATGTAAATCGTTCCAGGTTAGGAGGATTTACGTGGTTTCAGGCAAAAACACAATACCCTGCCACGATTTATGTGTAAGTTATAACCCCAGCACCCTACCACGATTTATTTGTCATCTATAATAACATCCTGCCATGATTTATGTTCGAATATCACACCCTAAGACTTAACCATGAGTTACCCACAACTCTTAACGTTGTTACACACAAAAACATACAAAAACCTCCATTTTCACCATATCTAAGCATTTAGTGATAAGGTTGGAGAGAAAGAGAGCCCGCAGCGATGCGAAAGAGGCATTGAGTGACCGCATTTGGCATATAGCAGTGGGAGAATGGGCATTAAGAATATCAAATTAAATAAAAATAATTCAAGAATATACCGTAAAAATATATAAAATCAAATAAAAAATAACAATTTTGTAAAAAATATATAAAATTTAAATTATTAAACAAAATTATGTGTCAAAATTTTAATTATAATTTTTTAGTATTCTCTTTTAGTATTGTTTTTATTTAATTTGATATTTTTAATGCCCATTCTCTCACTGCTGTATGCCAGATGCGGTTACTCAATGCCTCTTTCTCATCGCTGCAGGCTCTCTTTCTCTCCAACATTATCACTAAATGCTTAGATAGGGTGAAAATGGAGGTTTTTGTATGTTTTTGTGTGTAACGTTAAGAGTTGTGGGTAACTCATGGTTGGGTCTTAGGGTGTGATATTCGAACATAAATCATGGCAGGATGTTGGGGATTATAGCTGACAAATAAATCGTGGTAGGGTGCTGGGGTTATAACTTACACATAAATCGTGGCAGGGTCTTGTGTTTTTGCCTGAAACCACGTAAATCCTCCTAACCTGCAACGATTTACATACAATTAATAAAGCTGGTAACCTTAGGACGATTTATGTGTTATTACTCAGAAGTCATTCATGTATAAATCGTTACAGGATATGATGGTTAACATATTATATAAACCACATTCCCCTAGCACGATTTATATAATATTAGGATTAAGGTATTTACGTATCAAAAATTGATTTAGGGGATTTGAGTAATTTTAGAACTTATTTAATTTATTTAAGTAAAAAAGCCTAAAATTTAGTCGGCAAGGATTATGTTCAGTTAAAATATTTTATATCTTATTTTTTATTAATTATTATAAAAAAAGTAAAAAAAATAAGAAAAATACAAATACAACCCCCTCTCCTCTCTTTCTTTACATATTGCAAGTGTATGGATCTGTCCTCATTTTTACTCCCAAACTCTGCCTCTATTCATCCAATATATATGTTTCATTCTTTTTCATTTTCACTTAGAAGAACAATTAATTTTAATTAAATAAAAAATATAAAAAAAGAGAAATGCTGTGTAGACCAGGAACAAGAAGGAAGGAAAGTCAGCAGCGGCGGTTGTGAATGCAATCGTGGCAAAAGATTCTACGAATGAAGGGAATGAAATGAAGTGGGGTCCACAAAATGAAGGGACACCTCAGCTTCTTCAACTTCAAGGACCGCCAAACACACTAACTGCTTCCACATAATCCCTCACAATCACATCATTCACATGATTTAAAAAAACGTGTCCTTTATAATGTTTTATTCTTTTTTTTTTTTAAATATACTATATTAATACATATTCTTCACATTAAAAAATTTAATCAATATTTTTCTCTTTTTCTTTTTCTATCGTTGTGTGTGTTGCCTTCCCTTTACACCTCTATCTTTTTTTTTTCTTTTTTACAAATGCTGTGGCTTCGTCTTCTACAAATGACTTTCGATTCAATCAAAGTATATGGCCTTTTTTAAAAAATAAAAAATCTTGCTTACGAAGGTGTCAAGTTCCCTTTTCTGTTAATAGTAATGAATCAAATATACTCAGAAAAAAGATAAAAATTAAAATAATAATATTTTAATTTTTTAAAATCAAACTTACTTAAAAATAATTTTTAAAATTTTAAACTAAATATAAAAATATAATATTTTCATCTTAAAATTTTAAAAATTATTTATAATTCTCTCAATTACACACACTAAGAGTTAAAAGCGATTAAAGGGAATATCAATGTACACATGATAACAACCTAAATTAACGTGGTAATAATACATGTCAATTGTAGATTGACGCATTAGTGACATATCTGCAAATACTTTCCATGTCACAGAGTATCAACATTTTTTAAAATATATTTGAAACGTATTAAAACGATTGGGATATAGTTAAAATCAAATGTTATGAATAAAAATGAAACCAAATATCAATGTTGAGAACATAAAACATGTTTATATTGTTCAGCGAAATTTTTTGTATGTAAAAATATATAAAAGAATACCCTTAAAATATATTGGAACCCACTTTAATATAGTCATATTTTTATTAAAAATAAATGAGATTATTACGACAAGCATCACATATTCTTCCCATATTATATAAATATATCTCATATATCTGAAAATATTTTTGTACAATATACTTGTTCATACTCTAACCCAATAATAAAGGTCCAAGATCCAAACAAAGAGGCCCAACCCAAAGGGTTGGCCTTCATCCAGTACCAGCCTTCATCCCAAGAAGTCGGTACTAAACACGACCTGCTCTAAAGAAGTCGGACACGAGGGTTAGTTGGCAGATAACACTCATTCGAATGAGTAACTGCCCCTAGAAACTCTCAAACCACTTCATAGAGCCATATCTTAACCTCCCTAAGATATGGGAACGGTTATCCACCTAAAAAGGTGGCACTACTTCAGCGGTGGTTATTGGTTCACCACTATAAATATACTGACACCATTCAGGTATCTCGAGGTCCCAATACTCTCTAACCTGCTCACACCCTTGCTAACTTAGGCATCAGAGTGTCTTTGCAGGTACCACCCCCCATTCTTTCACACGTACAAGTCGGACGGAGGAACACCGAATAACAGATTCACTCGAAAGCCACCTCCTTCATACGTTTGGGCCAACCAATGCCATCCAGCCCATTAATCTCCGGTTACCCACCGTAACATTGGCGCTGTTGCCGGGGACCCGAGAGATCAACCAGTGATGGCGGATAGATCCCCTGCCAAAGCATCATCTGAGCAACTTTAAAAGTCGGATGTATCTGGCTGACGCTTCTGACGCTACGCGATGCAAAGCTTTTCCGACAACCTTGTCAAAAGCAGCGATGAAGTGGTTCGACAGCCTCCCTCCGAGGTCGATTACCAGTTCTGAAGACCTCTCAAGAAAGTTCTTGATGAGGTTCTCCATCCAGAAAGACAAAGTAAAACATGCACCAAGTCTCCTGGGAATAAAACAGGAGGTCAGGGAGTCCTTACGGGCCTATATGGAAAGGTTCAACAAAGCATGTTTGGAGATTCAAGACCTGCCTACCGAGGCAGTCATCATGGGGCTAGTTAATGGTCTTAGAGAAGGTCCCTTCTCACACTCCATATCAAAAAGACACCCCGCCTCTTTAAGTGATGTACAGGAAAGAGCTGAAAAGTACATCAATATGGAAGAAAATGCTAGGCTAAGAGACCCGAGTTGGCGACCTGGTCACCCTCCTTCAATGAAAGAGAGGGAGAGGGAAGCTAAGAAGAAGGAAGAACTCGGCCTCGATAGGCCAAGAAAATATCACTCTTATACTCCACTGAAAGTTCCTGTAGTGGATGTATACAGAGAAATTTACAATACCGAAAGGCTGCCTCCTCCCAGGCCCATTAAAAATAAAAGAGGGGGGAGCC
>NC_029791.2:15646070-15654434 GCF_000816755.2 Arachis ipaensis | reverse complement strand
GGAGAGACATATCCATATGATCTCAGGAGGGTTTGCGGGAGGGGGACTCACAAAATCCTCTCGTAAAAGACATCTCAAAAGAGTTTACCAGATCGAAGAGGGGTCCTCCGACTTTCCAACCATTTCATTCACAAAGGAAGATGGGCGAGGAATAATCCCTGGGCACGACGACCCAGTGGTAATTACCATGATCCTGGCAAATGCCCATCTACACAGAACACTAGTAGACCAAGGAAGCTCAGCGGACATCCTCTTTAAGCCCGCTTTCGACAAACTAGGGTTAGATGAGAAAGAGTTAAGAGCCTACCCCGACACCTTGTACGGATTAGGCGACACGCCAATAAAGCCACTAGGATTTTTGCCCCTCCACACCACCTTTGGAAAGGGAGAAAAATCAAAGACTCTGAGTATAGACTTCATAGTCATCGACGTGGGGTTGGCTTATAATGCTTTAATCGGCAGAGCTACCCTTAATCGACTCGGAGCGGTGGTATCGACACCCCACCTCTGCATGAAATTCCCGACCTCAGCGGGGATAGCAACGGTGAGGGGAGATCAGAAGTTGGCAAGGAAAAGCTACAATGAAAGCCTAAACCTGAGAGGAAAAGGCAAAGAAGTTCACACAATAGAGCTCGGTGGAGCAAGGATTAAAGAAGAACTGCGACCACGACCCGGAGGAAAAACCGAGGAGATTCAGGTCGGAGAAGAGGAAGGAAAAAACACTCACATAGGAACCAACCTGGGGGAAACCCTAAGACAAGAGTTGACTAAGCTCCTAAGAGATAATTCCGATCTCTTCACCTGGAAGGCCTCCGACATGCCTGGGATAGATCCCGAGCTCCTGTCCCACAAGCTCTCGGTCTACTCGGGATCTCGACCTGTACAACAACGAAGACGCAAGCTCGGCCCAGAGCGAGCTCTAATAGTAGAGGAGCAAGTACAAGCGCTCCTAGAAGCCGGTTTCATCAGAGAAGTCAAATATCCAACATGGCTAGCCAATGTAGTGCTAGTCAAAAAACAAAATGGTAAATGGAGAATGTGCGTCGACTATACCGACTTAAATAAGGAAAGACGGATGTTGCATGGAGAATGGTTCAATGGGCAATAGAGCTCTCCGAGTTCGACTTGAAGTACGAAACTCGGACGGCTATTAAAGCCCAGTGCCTCGCCGACTTCATTGCAGAATATGCAGGGGATCAGGAGGATAAACCAACTACATGGGAGCTCTATGTAGATGGATCCTCCAATAAAACAGGAAGCGGCGCAGGCATAATATTGGTAGATGAAAGGGGAACCCATATAGAGGTTTCCCTCAAGTTTGAATTTCCAGCTTCAAATAATCAGGCAGAATATGAAGCCTTGATTGCAGGATTGAAGCTGGCAGAAGAAGTCGGTGCTACAAAAGTGATGGTATATAGCGACTCCCAAGTGGTGACCTCCTAGATAAGTGGAGAGTATCAGGCAAAAGACCCAAATATGAAGAGATACTTGGAAAAAATTCTGGAACACCTTGGGCATTTTGCAGAAACCGAGGTCACGCACATAACTCGGGACCTAAATAGTAGAGCAGACGCCCTATCAAAGTTAGCAAGTACCAAGCCAGGAGGAAATAACAGAAGCCTGATCCAAGAAACTCTCCAGGAACCTTCAGTGGTAAAAATGGAAGACAAACAAGAAGTCTTTGAAGTGGTCGGATTAAACCTCGGATGGATGAACCCCTTGGTCGAATACCTGAAATTCGACATCCTCCCCAAGGAGGAAAAGGAGGCCAAGAAAATCCGAAGGGAAGCACAACACTATACCTTGGTGAAAAATATTCTCTATAGAAGGGGAATATCAACACCATTGTTAAAGTGTGTACCAACCTCAAGAGCCCCCGAGGTATTAGAGGAGGTACATAGTGGAATCTGCGGGAACCATCTCGGAGTAAGATCATTAGCCAGAAAGGTGATCCGAGCTGGATTCTACTGGCCAACCTTGCAAAAAGATGCCACAAACTTTGTGAAAAAGTGCCAACCGTGTCAAATACATGCAAATTTCCACGTGGCCCCCCCAGAGGAGCTCATTAGTATCACCTCCCCATGGCCCTTTGCAAAATGGGGAATGGATTTGTTAGGTCCTTTTCCCCAGGCGCCAGGACAAGTCAAATACCTAATAGTGGGAATAGATTATTTCACAAAGTGGATAGAAGCAGAACCACTGGCCACCATCACTGCACAAAGAAGTCGGAGGTTCCTCTACAAAAATATAATCACAAGGTATGGGATACCTTATTCCATTACCACAGATAATGGAACCCAGTTCACCGACTCCACTTTTATAGGCCTAATAGCCAGTATGAACATCAAACACCAGTTCACCTCAGTGGAACACCCACAAGCCAATGGGCAAGCCGAAGCAGCCAACAAAGTCATACTGGCAGGGCTGAAGAAAAGATTACAAGATGCGAAAGGAGCTTGGGCTGAAGAGCTCCCACAAGTATTATGGGCTTACAGAACAACCCCCCAATCCGCCACTGGAGAAACACCCTTCCGACTAGTTTATGGCGTAGAAGCCATGATCCCAATAGAGGTCAATGAGCAAAGCCCAAGAGTGATTTTCCACGACGAGATCGGGAATATACAGGGACACAAAGAGGAGCTCGACTTGCTCCCCGAAATCCGTGAAGAAGCCCAGATAAGAGAAGCAGCGTTGAAGCAAAGGATGACAGCGAGATACAACAAA
This sequence comes from Arachis ipaensis, assembly GCF_000816755.2. NCBI lineage: Eukaryota > Viridiplantae > Streptophyta > Magnoliopsida > Fabales > Fabaceae > Arachis > Arachis ipaensis. The sequence continues at coordinate 15,651,710 of NC_029791.2, read as the reverse complement.
AAAGTCATTCAAAGGAGTTTCACCCCAAACGACTTGGTCTTAATCAGAAACGACATTGGAGTCAACAAATCTGGGGAAGGAAAGCTCGCTGCAAATTGGAAAGGACCATACAAGATCAACGAGGTCTTAGGAAAAAGCTATTATAGGGTAACCGACTTTGACGGCAACGAGTTACCAAGATCATGGCATGCTTGTAATATGAAAAGGTACTACAGCTAAAAAGCGAACCCTACTCCCTGATGCACTCTTTTCCCAACTTCATGATTTTTTCCCAAAATTAAAGGGTTTTTTCTGGAGAAGGGTTTTTAACGAGGCATCATAGTAGGGACTAAGGGAAAATAAATTATCAAAAGCCCTTAGTAGCAAGAAGGTACCTCCTCAATTAATAAAGATCTCTTTCATTTTAAATATCTCTTTTAAATTCCCTTTTTATTCTCTTTCTACGAAACGCGCCGATTTAAGCTCGACAAAACGTGAAAATCCCATGAACCGACCTAGATGGTCGTCAGGATAAAATGACGAGGTACAAGTCGGCGTAAAGAGGCTATAGAAGTCGATCATGATAAACTCGGGAGCAGGCAAGCCCCAAAGAAAAGGTTTTTTCCAGAAAAGATCAAAAAGTCAAAAGAACCACGAATAGAAAAGCATGCGCGCATAAGGTAACTCAAAACCTTTATCCAAAAAAGGGAATTTATTTAAACGCTAAATTAAACCCTTATTAAAAAGGGTATCGAAAATTTGTTTTGTTTACGGTCCTAAAAGGCCAAAAAATTGTTGCAAACATCAACAAATAAATATAAAAGAGTTTAAAAAGAGGGGCCCACAGGCCGGGCCCCAATAGCCAAAATCACTTCTTAGCAAGAGGAGTAGAAGGAGCACCACCAGCAGAGTCGGAAGGAACGCCAAGAGCAAGGGCTGGAGAGGAAGTCGGAGGAGCAGTAGAAGAACCCGGAGCGTCCTTAGAGCGAGGAGGGGACTCTATGATCCTCTGCCCCCGAGTCTTCAAATCGGACTCGGACTCCACCAAGGGGACAGGAGGATCCACGATGGCACCATCAATAACAATCTTATCAGGGTCCAAAGGAGAAAGGTCCAAGTCAGGAGCAATGACTCCGACCTGTTCCTTAAAAACCCGCCAAGCCTCATCAGCACCATCTGCAATAGATTCCTCTAACTCGGTATAGGCCTTCCGGGCATTCAGCAAGTCATTCTTTACAGACACAAGATCATCAAATAAACTGTTGTAGCTGGCTTGCGCTGCCTTCCTCAAATCCACCTCCATGTTGCATTGGGCTTGCAACTTCCTCCCACTCTCCCGGAGATTATCTCTCTCCTCCCTCAGCTTGGCGACTTCCTCCTTCAACTTCCCCTCATGCTCCTGATATATGAGAAGCCTTCCTTCCAGCTCTTCGACCCTCGAGGTCATCCCTAAAGAGCTGAGAGGGGCCTTCTCGAAAATATCCAAGAGTTTGCCACAAACCCCCACCGCCTTCAGGCTCTCCTCAACCAGAGTGGTAAAGTGGCGCCGAACAGAAATATCATCCATGTTTATGCGAACGTTGGGATAGATGTTCTTTCGGACGAATGCAAGAGCATCCGCCTTCGCCTCACCAGAAAAGCCAGACTCTAAGGTCTTGCGCTTCTTATTATCTGGTTTTGGCTGCTTCTACCTCATTTAAGTCATCCAGACCATATTTCTCGCAAGGGGAGGCCTCCAGCCAATATAAAGGAAATCGGGGAGAGGAATTATCATCCAGGAAAAAGGGGTGGTGACCCTCTACAGCTTGCACTTTGAAAAAGTAGTTCTTGAAGTCGTGGAATGATTCGTCAAAAAGGGTGAAGATTCTCCGACCTTGTATGGCTCGGAACGACACCCACTGTTGTTTATTGTTTAGCCCACTGAAGGGTTTTGTCATATGAAAAAGATGGAAAAAAATCTTTAAAGAAGTCGGAAACTCTAAAGCCTAGCTGATGAATTGATAAATTTTCAAAAAACCCCAAGAGTTGGGGTGAAGCTGGGTGGGAGCGACTTGACAGTGACGCAAAACAGATATCTCAAAATTTGAAAAAGGAAGAAAAACACCCAAACGGGTGATCATGCACTCATACATAAAGAAAAAATGAGGGGCCGCCTCATTGACTCTTCCAAAACAAACCGGGTCTTCAGGACCCGGGACTACCAATTCATATTTTGGTTCGTCATCCTCAAAAGTACAAATTCTGTGATGAGTGCGAAGGTTGGTAATGAACTCAGAATCGACTGAGGGCTCCTCCCCTAAGACCGTGACATCAACCCAGTGAGAGAGAGCATCTACAGAAGCCATTTCTTTTTATAAAAAGGGTAACAAAACCTACAAGGGGAAAAGAAAAATCACCAACACGGTCTCTAAAGGGAGGAGGATGCGAAACTAAAGTCTGCAAATCAAATTTATCTACAAGGGCATATTAAAGAACTAACCTTTATCCGGAAATAAGGGTTGGAAGCAAAAGCCTTCGAAAACGCAAGAATGCAGCACGAACGAATGTCACTTATATATGAAATGCTTAGATTATTACTCCATTTACGTAAATATTAATTAGCCGTAATTTTAGTTTTTATATATGAATATGTTACGGATCCGGCCCAACATCCCGGATCCAAGACCGAACCCAACACCGGTTCCCCGGGTCCGACCCGTTCCTCACTTTTAGAAGGCCCGAAAACGGCATTCTCAGACTCCTAACCGACTTTCGAATTCAAACGCCCCCCTTATCTTAACCAAATAAGATAAGATAAGATATCCTCCACCACCTATAAATAGAGGGCTCAGGCCCCTCCAGGTATTCATTGATTCCACACACTTTCTACCTCTTAGATCTATTCTGACTTGAGCATCGGAGTGTCTTTGCAGGTACCCCCCCATTGCTCCAGTCAAGCGACCCGGCTCCAGCACTGTCCGCGGGTTCCCGATCCACCCTTCAAACCGTACCAGAGACATCTCGTACATTGGCGCCGTCTGTGAGGATCTGCATAAGCTGGGCCCAATGGGGGACGTCCTAGTGGAAACCTCCTCAAGCCAGGATGATTCTCAACCGATTAATCCAACCCTCGAACACCGTGAAGTCCCGAACCAAGCAAGAATAGCAAGCGCTATCCAAAACGCGAACGATCGCGACATCACGGACCGACGACACCCTGAGAAAGCCAGCGACAAAGCAGCACAGATCATCCAAGATCTCTGCCTCCGAGTTCAGGAACTCGAAGGCAAGATAACCAATAAAGGAAAACACAACGACGAGCACGGAAGCCATGCAACCTCCAGATCAAGATCTCGCCGCGGTAGGTCGCCAACCCGACGACACGACAGAAGAGACGGTCGCAGCTCATCACGCGATCACAGACACGAAAAATCGCCAGAACGGCGATACAATAAGAAACATAACCGCAGCGCTTCTCAAGATCTGAGTTATCAACATCACTCGGACGAAGATCGGAGAAACCGAAACACCAAACGCACAAGAAACGACCATACAATAATGGGAGCTACACCCTTCACAGAAAGAATCCTAAGGGCAAAACTCCCCAAAGGCTTCGACAAACCTACCGACATGAAATACGATGGAACTAAAGATCCCCAAGAACATCTAACGGCTTTTGAGGCCAGAATGAATCTAGAAGGAGCGGCCGACGCGGTCCGATGCAGAGCCTTCCCGGTAACCCTCGCCGGTCCAGCGATCAAATGGTTCAACGCCCTCCCGAACGGATCCATAGCCAGCTTCCACGATATTACACGAAAGTTCATGGCCCAGTTCACTACTAGGATCACCAAAGCCAAACACCCCATCAGCTTACTAGGGGTCACGCAAAAACAAGAAGAATCCACAAGAAAATACCTCGACCGCTTCAACGACGAATGCCTAACGATCGACGGACTCACGGATTCCGTCGCAAGCCTTTGCCTGACCAATGGGCTGATGAACGAAGATTTTCGCAAACACCTCACCACCAGACCGGTATGGACCATGCATGAGATCCAGAACGTCGCCAAAGACTACATCAACGACGAAGAAGTCAGCCAAGTCGTCGCGGCCAACAAGCGGCAGCACGGCAACAACCAACGCGGCAATTCGGCTTCTCACCATAACGCAACACCCAAAGAGAATCAACGAGACCACCCGAGATCGACTAACCGGACACCGAGAATAGGTAAATTCTCCAATTACACACCCCTAACCGCACCAATTACCGAGATATACCACCAAATAGCGGACCGAGGCATCATTCCAAAAGCCCGCCAACTCAAGGAAAGGACAGGAGGCAACAAAACCCTTTACTGCGAATACCACCGAGGCTACGGTCACAAAACGCAGGATTGTTTCGACCTTAAAGACGCCCTTGAACAAGCCATACGAGACGGCAAACTCCCAGAATTTACCAAAATCATCAGAGAACCAAGACGCGCGGAGAGAGACAGGTCACCGGAGAGAGAAGGACGTAACCCGAGAACCCAAAAGCGACCCCCAAGAGAAAGTCCAGAAGAAGACCCGACCATCATAGTAAACGTCATCACGGGCAAAGATGCACCATGCAAGTCAAAATCCAAGATAAAAAAAGACCTCCAGGTAATGGCCGTCAGAAACCAAGCCCCAACTCCCGTGACCAACAAAGCAATAACCTTCCTACCCGAGGACTGCCAGCACGGCACCGCAGCCGAAGACGCACCCTTTGTGATCTCGGCGAGAATCGGAACCGGACTAGTCCGAAGAATACTAGTAGACACCGGCGCAGATTCCAACATCCTCTTTCGAGGGGCCTTCGACAAGCTTGGGCTCCGCGACGAAAATCTCCAAACGCACCACAACGGCGTCACAGGACTTGGGGACAACTTCCTCAAACCGGAAGGCTCCATCACACTCCCCCTCACCATAGGAACCGGTAACAAGAGGAGGACGCTCATAGCCGAATTCGTGGTCCTAAAAGACTCCACTGCCTACAACGTCATCCTCGGAAGAAAGACGATCAATGACTTTTCGGCCATCATCTTTACCAAGTACCTCCTTATGAAGTTCGTAGCGGAGGACGACTCCATCGGGACCATCCACGGAGATCGGGAAATCGCGGCAGAATGCGACAACACCAGCCTGGCTTTACGGAAAAAATCCCGCGACGCAGCCGGGATATTCCTGGCCGACCTAGATGCCCGACAAGACGGCCAACCTAGACCCGAACCGGAAGGCGACATGGAGAAACTACAAATAGGACAGACCAAGGACGAATACACCTTCATCAACAGGAACCTCCCTTACGACCTGAAAGAAGACCTTTCCCAATTTTTAAAACAAAACAGAGACCTGTTCGCTTTCACTCCAGCCGACATGCCGGGAATAGATCATGACTTCATGTCCCACCGACTAGCGGTGAACCCCAAAGCCAAACCCGTAGCACAAAGAAGAAGAAAAATGTCAGCAGACCGAGCGGCCGAAGTCAAAAGACAAGTACAAGCCTTGCTCAAAGCAAACTTCATCCGAGAACTTCCCTACTCAACCTGGTTAGCGAACGTCGTACTTGTAAAGAAATCCAACGGAAAATGGCGAATGTGCGTCGACTATACGGACCTCAACAAAGCCTGCCCAAAAGACGCCTTTCCCCTACCGAACATC
>NC_029791.2:15642350-15646030 GCF_000816755.2 Arachis ipaensis | reverse complement strand
CGAGGGGCCTTCGACAAGCTTGGGCTCCGCGACGAAAATCTCCAAACGCACCACAACGGCGTCACAGGACTTGGGGACAACTTCCTCAAACCGGAAGGCTCCATCACACTCCCCCTCACCATAGGAACCGGTGACAAGAGGAGGACACTCATAGCCGAATTCGTGGTCCTAAAAGACTCCACTGCCTACAACGTCATCCTCGGAAGAAAGACGATCAACGACTTTTCGGCCATCATCTTTACCAAATACCTCCTTATGAAGTTCGTAGCGGAGGACGACTCCATCGGGACCATCCACGGAGATCGGGAGATCGCGGCAGAATGCGACAACACCAGCCTGGCTTTACGGAAAAAATCCCGCGACGCAGCCGGGATATTCCTGGCCGACCTAGATGCCCGACAAGATGGCCAACCTAGACCTGAACCAGAAGGCGACATGGAGAAACTACAAATAGGACAGACCAAGGACGAATACACCTTCATCAACAGGAACCTCCCTTACGACCTGAAAGAAGACCTTTCCCAATTTTTAAAACAAAACAGAGACCTGTTCGCTTTCACTCCAGCCGACATGCCGGGGATAGATCCTGACTTCGTGTCCCACCGGCTAGCCGTGAACCCCAAAGCCAAACCCGTAGCACAAAGAAGAAGAAAAATGTCAGCAGACCGAGCGGCCGAAGTCAAAAGACAAGTACAAGCCTTGCTCAAAGCAAACTTCATCCGAGAACTTCCCTACTCAACCTGGTTAGCGAACGTCGTACTTGTAAAGAAATCCAACGGAAAATGGCGGATGTGCGTCGACTATACGGACCTCAACAAAGCCTGCCCCAAAGACGCCTTTCCCCTACCGAACATCGACGGACTAGTGGACTCCGCATCCGGACATCGATACCTCAGCTTTATGGACGCGTACTCCGGCTACAATCAGATACCCATGCACCGTCCCGACGAAGAAAAAACGGCGTTCATTACCCCCGACGGCACGTACTGCTACACAGTCATGCCCTTCGGTTTGAAAAACGCCGGAGCAACATATCAACGGCTCGTCAACAAAATATTCTAGAACCTATCCGGAACCAAACTAGAAGTCTACATAGACGACATGCTTGCCAAAACTGACTCCGACGAACAACTCGTCAGCGACCTCAAGGCCGTAACGGACACCCTAAGGAGACACCAAATGCGACTCAACCCAACAAAGTGCGCCTTCGGAATGGAAGCAGGAAAGTTCCTCGGCTTCATGATCACACAACGCGGAGTTGAAGCCAACCCGGAGAAATGTCGCGCTGTTCTCGAGATGACGAGCCCAAAAAACCTACGCGACGTTCAGAAGCTCACCGGCCGACTAACAGCCCTATCTCGCTTTCTCGGAGCATCAGCCCAAAAAGCAATCCCCTTCTTCAAACTGATGAAGAAAGGAGCCCCCTTCGTATGGAAAGAAGAGTGCGAAGTGGCATTCCAACACTTCAAGAAAACCCTGGCGGAACCACCAATCCTCGCCAAACCCCAAACAGGAGAAACCCTATACTTATACCTCTCCATAACGGAAGAAACGCTCGCGGAAGCACTCATCCGAGAAAACAAGAAAAAGGAGCAAAAACCTATATACTTCGCAAGCAAAGTCCTACAAAACACAGAAACCCGCTACTCGCGCCTAGAAAAACTAGCCTTTGCCCTCCTCACGGCGTCCCGACGCCTGCGGCAATATTTTCAAGCTCACCCCGTAACGGTTCGAACCGACCAAGCAGTCAAACAGGTACTACAGAAACCCGACCTAGCGGGTAGAATGCTAGCATGGTCCGTCGAACTATCCCAATTCGACATCAAGTTCGAACCCCGATACGCAATCAAAGCGCAGGCCATGGCCGACTTCATCGCAGAAATGACCCCGGGAAACACCCCTCCCGAGGCATGGAAACTACACGTCGACGGCTCCTCGAATGTCACTTCCGGAGGCGCCGGAGTCATTCTGGAAAGCCAAAACGGCGTCGTGATCGAACAATCAGTCAGATACGACTTCCCGGTCTCAAACAACCAAGCAGAATACGAGGCCCTCCTGGCAGGCCTAACCTTAGCCAGCGAAGTCGGGGCAAAAATTCTGGAGATCAACACGGACTCGCAAGTAGTCAGTTCCCAAATCAACGGAGACTACCAAACGCGAGATCCCCTACTACAACAATACCTCGCCAAGGTCAACAAACTAAAAGAAGAATTCGACCAGGTAATCATACAGCACGTCCCCAGGGAAAGAAACGCCAGAGCCGACCTCCTCTCCAAACTTGCTAGCACCAAACCAGGACACGGCAACAAATCGCTAATTCAGGAAGTCGTCAAAACGCCGTCCGTATCCTTAACAGCCGACACCCACCTAACACACTCCCACTACAAGTCATGGACCCACCCCATCCTACAATACCTCCTCAACAGGGAACTGCCCGAAGACCCTAAAGAGGGAAAACGAATAAAAAGGGAGGCCGCCGGTTATACGGTCGTCGCAGGACAACTATACAAACGCGGATTCTCGCAACCCCTGCTCAAATGCGTCGAGCCCGGGAGCACGGAATACATACTACGCGAAATCCATGAAGGCTGTTGCGGCCACCACGTCGGAGGTAAAACCCTTGCCCAAAAAGTCATCCGCGCCGGCTACTTCTGGCCCACGATCATCCGGGACTCCATGCAACTAGTGAAAAACTGCGATAAATGTCAACGACACGCTAACATCCACCAAGCCGCCCCACATCAGCTCAGCATCATATCGGCAGAACGGCCATTCGGCACCTGGGGGATCGACCTTGTCGGACCTTTTCCCACGGCACCAGGCCAACTCCGATATCTCATCGTCGCCATAGACTATTTCACCAAATGGATCGAGGCCGAGCCGCTAGCCTCTATCACGGCGACCCAATGTCGAAAATTCCTTTGGCGACAAATCATCACCCGATTCGGGATCCCCGAGATCATCATCTCGGACAACGGAACCCAGTTCGCCGACACCAAATTCAAGGAATTCCTAAACGGGCTACGCATATCCCACCGCTTTAGCTCGGTAGAACACCCCCAAACAAACGGACAAGTGGAATCAGCAAACAAAATAATAGTCAAAGGCCTCAAGAAACGACTCGACGAAGCCAAAGGACTATGGGCAGACGAACTCGGATCGGTCTTATGGTCGTACCGCACGACCCCCCAGACAGCCACCGGAGAAACCCCCTTTCGATTAACCTACGGCACGGAAGCTATCATCCCAGTCGAAATCGGTGACCCAAGCCCGCGAAGAACAATCGGAGGCAACGACGAAGAAGCAGAACGAGACCTCACTGGCGAAATAAGAAGCATAGCCCACCTCAGAGAGCTAGCCCTAAAACAAAGAATCAGCCTAAGATACAACCACGGAGTCATTCGGCGAGAGTTCACAACTGACGACCTCGTCCTACGACGAAACGACATCGGTCCCCCAACCCCGGGAGAAGGAAAACTCGCCCCCAACTGGGAGGGACCATATAGAATCAAAGCTGCAATCGGGAAAGGAGCCTACAAGCTCGAACGGCTTAACGGTAACGAAGTCCCGAGAACGTGGAACGCCGCCAACTTACGGCGATACTACTCCTAAAACCAACCCAGGTCTCCATTTCCCCCTCCCCCATTTCCTTTTACGCTTTCGCTTTACTTATTTGCAAA
>NC_029791.2:15626770-15633073 GCF_000816755.2 Arachis ipaensis | reverse complement strand
CTAGAAGTCTACATAGACGACATGCTCGTCAAGACCAAATCCGGCGAACAACTCACCAACGACCTCAAGGTCATCATGAACACCCTGCGAAAGCACCAAATGAGGCTTAACCCGGCAAAATGTGCCTTCAGGATGGAGGCAGGGAAGTTCCTCGGCTTCATGATCACGCAACACGGAGTTGAAGCAAACCCGAAAAAATGCCGCGCCCTCCTCGAAATGACGAGCCCAAAAAACCTTAAAGATATCCAAAAGCTCACCGGCCGATTGACGGCGTTATCACGCTTTCTCGGGGCATCGGCTCAAAAGGCAATCCCTTTCTTCAAACTAATGAAAAAAGGAGCCCCCTTCAAGTGGGAAACGGAATGCGAAGAAGCATTCCAACATTTCAAGAGAGTCTTAGCGGAACTTCCAATCCTCGCCAAACCCCAGACAGGGGAAACACTCTACCTGTACCTCTCCATAACAGAGGAGGCACTCGCAGCAGCGCTCATCCGTGAAAACGAGAAAAAAGAACAAAAACCCGTATACTTCATAAGCAGAGTCTTACAGGATACGGAAGCTCGCTACTCACGCTTAGAAAAGCTAGCTTTCACACTCCTTACAGCCTCCCGACGCCTACGACAATACTTCCAAGCCCACCCCGTAACGGTTCGAACCGACCAAGCAGTCAAACAGGTACTACAGAAGCCCGACCTAGCGGGTAGAATGCTAGCATGGTCCGTCGAACTATCCCAATTCGACATCAAGTTCGAACCCCGATACGCAATCAAAGCACAGGCCATGGCCGACTTCATCGCAGAGATGACCCCAGGAAACACCCCTCCCGAGTCATGGAAACTACACGTCGACGGCTCCTCGAACGTCACTTCCGGAGGCGCTGGAGTCATTCTGGAAAGCCAAAACGGCGTCGTGATCGAACAATCGGTCCGATACGATTTCCCGGTCTCAAACAACCAAGCAGAATACGAGGCCCTCCTGGCAGGCCTAACCCTAGCCAGCGAAGTCGGGGCAAAAGTCCTGGAAATCAACACGGATTCGCAAGTAGTCAGTTCCCAAATCAACGGAGACTACCAAACGCGAGATCCCCTACTACAACAATACCTCGCCAAGGTCAACAAACTAAAAGAAGAATTCGACCAGGTAATCATACAGCACGTCCCCAGGGAAAGAAACGCCAGAGCCGACCTCCTCTCCAAACTTGCTAGCACCAAACCAGGACACGGCAACAAATCGCTAATTCAGGAAGTCGTCAAAACGCCGTCCGTATCCTTAACAGCCGACACCCACCTGACACACTCCCACCACAAGTCCTGGACCTACCCCATCCTACAGTACCTCCTCAACAGAACGCTGCCCGAAGACCCTAAAGAGGGAAAACGAATAAAAAGGGAGGCCGCCGGTTATACGGTCGTCGCAGGACAACTATACAAACGCGGATTCTCGCAACCCCTGCTCAAATGCGTCGAGCCCGGGAGCACGGAATACATACTACGCGAAATCCATGAAGGCTGTTGCGGCCACCACGTCGGAGGTAAAACCCTTGCCCAAAAAGTCATCCGCGCCGGCTACTTCTGGCCCACGATCATCCGGGACTCCATGCAACTAGTGAAAAACTGCGATAAATGTCAACGACACGCTAACATCCACCAAGCCGCCCCACATCAGCTCAGCATCATATCGGCAGAACGGCCATTCGGCACCTGGGGGATCGATCTCGTCGGACCTTTTCCCACGGCACCAGGCCAACTCCGATATCTCATCGTCGCCATAGACTATTTCACCAAATGGATCGAGGCCGAGCCGCTAGCCTCTATCACGGCGACCCAATGTCGAAAATTCCTTTGGCGACAAATCATCACCCGATTCGGGATCCCCGAGATCATCATCTCGGACAACGGAACCCAGTTCGCCGACACAAAATTCAAGGAATTCCTAAGCGGACTACGCATATCCCACCGCTTTAGCTCGGTAGAACACCCCCAAACAAACGGGCAAGTGGAATCAGCAAACAAAATAATAGTCAAAGGCCTCAAGAAACGACTCGACGAAGCCAAAGGGCTATGGGCAGACGAACTCGGATCGGTCTTATGGTCGTACCGCACGACCCCACAGACAGCTACCGGGGAAACCCCCTTCCGATTAACCTACGGCACGGAAGCTATCATCCCAGTCGAAATCGGTGACCCAAGCCCGTACGGAACAAAAACACGGCCACGACTGGAGGACCGATCACCCTCCAGGCCCAACCCGCGGATATCCATATAAACCCGACCACACGACGGTCCATTCATCCCAAACACGGGAAAAAGACTAATTAAACGGAATAGCTTTTTACGAAAAAAGCCCGAACGGCTCGAAAAACTGTTAAAAACAAAAAACCAAAGTTACGGAGTCACGGTTACACGGCCCACGGCCAAACCAAATGTATCCAAAAAACAAAGTCTAAAAAGAGCGGGAGAACAAAAGATTACAAAGATAAAGCTACTCGAGGTCGACTATCCGGCCATCACGAATGGTCTTGAATGCGCCCATCACGGACACGTCCACTCCCGGAGCAAGCACCAAGGCCTGCGCCTTCATCGTCTCCTCAGTAGCAGCAATGGCATCCTTAGCATCGGCCAACAGTTCAGTTTTCTCCCTCTTCAAAGTAGCAACCTCGGCAGTCAGAGCCTCCATCTCACCAAGAAGTACGGCAGCCCGGGAACCCGCATCAGAAGCCTTACGCCGCTCCTCGCCCAGCTGAGAAAGAAGTGAAGTCTCAACCTCGGAAAGCCGGAGAATCTCCGCCCCAGCTTCCTCAGAAGACTTCACCGCCTTCCCCCTCGCAATCTCGGCAGCATCGAGCTCCTCTTTCAACTTAGCCACCTCGGCCTGAGATTGGCGAAGCTTCTTATCCAACAAACCAACCTGAGCCATCACAGGCTCAACCTTCCGAACAACAACAGCAGAGCGAAGGAGAGCACGGTACACCGACTTAGCCTGGAACGAGACATCACAGCCATCAAAATAAGGCTCCGTACCAGGCATCAAATGCTGATCAATAAACCCCGGAGCATCAAAACGACGATCCATCACACTTGGGACCAAACCTTCCTCAAAAGTCTCGCTGCTCGGTTCCTCGGGCCTCTTTCTCTTCCGAGAAGCCTCAGCAGCCGACACTACCACAACCTCAGGAGAGTTCACATGGCCAGGGGAAACTGGAACCTCTGCCCGAGCAGCCGAAGAAATCACCTCCTGGGAAACCGGTTGAGATTCCACGGCAGGATTGGAGACAGGGGTCGAAGGAGACGAGGATCCCTCCTCCCGACCCATCGCCGCCTTCAACCTAGCCAGAGAAGTCAGCCCGCCAGCCATCTCAACTGAAAGAAACAAAAAATAAAAAGATTACAAAAAGCAAGAATATAACATACGAAATCGGAAAAAGAAGGCAAAGCACACACCGATATACGCCCGACAAGCCTCGGGATCCCCCATAACGTCCCGAGGATTCAACGGACGCTCACCAAATAAATGCCACAAAATATTGGCAACGTCCTTATCCTCCTGGGACAAGCCATTATAGGTGAACTTAGTTAAAATCGACGGACCAGCCTGGAAATTCCAGTATGTCGGAAACCGACGAACACCCTCCGGTGACAGCCAGAATGGATGGTGCCCCTGGACGGGACGCACCTTAAAATACCCCCATTTAAAGCCATGAAAAGAATCCTCAAATAAGCCAAAAATACGGCGATGAGGCTGAGCCCGGAAGGACATATACCCCTTCTTATGCTTCCCCTCCTTAGTCGGAAGAGTGCATAAGAAAAGAAAAAGAAAAACAGGAACGGAAGCCGGAAGGTCGAGATACCGGCACACCAACTCAAACGACCGCACAGCAGCCCAACTGTTCGGGTGAAGTTGAGACGGCGCCACGGAACACCGACTCAACAGATCCTGAACAAACGGCGAGAAGGGAAGTCGCACGCCAAGCCGAGTGAACATCGACTCGTAAACCCACATCCAATCCGGAACGGTGGGAGAATGCAGATTCAAGTAGCAAACGCGCTCGTCGGCATCCGGGAGGACGAGCTCATACCGCCCCTCCTCATCACCGCCACCGCAGACGGCCCCCTGATCTCGGAGCCGTTGAAGGTCGCCATCCGTCATCCGCGACGGAACGCCCCATACATCACTAGTCACCCAACCATAACGATTGGGAACCCCCCTGGAAGGGGCTACTGGAGCCCTCACACCCTCATTTCTCCGCCGTTGCATACCTAAAACAGGGAGGAGCACCACCATCAGCCTGCTAACCCTAGACAGAAGCAAGACAGAAACCTACACACCGCTACCAAACCAACGCGGCGGTACACCGCCATCACCGAACGAATACGGCGGTGCTCGACCCCTCCAAAAACTCAAACAAACCCCCCACCAAAAGAGACTAGTTCGACGCAAAACTAAAAACAGGCAGAACAATGCATGGCAAAAAACAGAGCAGCATTCACAAAATAACAGGAAAAGAATAGACGAAACGCGCTAACCTGGAAATGCAGGAAGAACACTTGAGGAAGCTTGAAGAGCAGGAGCAGCAAGCAAAAACCAAAAACTAAAAAAGGAAGGGACTCTCCCCCGCTGCGGGGGCAACTGTTACGGATCCGGCCCAACATCCCGGATCCAAGACCGAACCCAACACCGGTTCCCCGGGTCCGACCCGTTCCTCACTTTTAGAAGGCCCGAAAACGGCATTCTCAGACTCCTAACCGACTTTCGAATTCAAACGCCCCCCTTATCTTAACCAAATAAGATAAGATAAGATATCCTCCACCACCTATAAATAGAGGGCTCAGGCCCCTCCAGGTATTCATTGATTCCACACACTTTCTACCTCTTAGATCCATTCTGACTTGAGCATCGGAGTGTCTTTGCAGGTACCCCCCCCATTGCTCCAGTCAAGCGACCCGGCTCCAGCACTGTCCGCGGGTTCCCGATCCACCCTTCAAACCGTACCAGAGACATCTCGTACAGAATACAATCTTTTTTACAGATAGTCCTAAATATTCACTTTTTGCACTGAACCACCAATTCCATATTTCTACAATAAAATAAAATCAAGGTTATGAAAGGAGTTAATTAAAGCCGTAGTTGTGAAGCAATGGCAGGAAGAAAGACACCTGGTATTTGCAAATCCACAAGATGATATAATAGTGGGTCCAAACGTTACATTACATTACATTTGCACTTAGCTGAATGGCTACGATAAATGTATAAGAAAACTAAGGCATGCATTTCTGAAGTGCTGTTGGAACTTCATGATATAATAATACTAAGCACTTTATTATATCCGATATCTGATGATGAAAATTATGCAACGTAGTTAAAAGTCCTAAAGCTTGCGGATTTATGTGTCTTAGCTAATTTGATTTATTTGGTGAGAGTTCTTTGTCCATGCCCAATATTATATACGGATGAAGCAAATAGCAACATTCTTAGTAGTCTTTCTACTTTGTTTTTCCTAATATATATTTTTTTTTAAATTAGAAGTAAAACTCGAATTCATGATTTCTAAATAAATATAAAAAAATTACGTCATTTAAACTGTAATTCAGTAGCTGTTTTATCTAATGTTTATTAGTAGTGTTTGCATATATAATATTACAGAGATCCAAAAACAAAAGCTGGAAAATAATTTAGAAAAAGTCCAACAACAACAAATTTTTTTGTTTCGTTAAGTAGATTTGACTATAGAAATCAAATGATATTAATTACTACGCTCTATTATGAATCATTTTTTAATTCAGTTTATTTATACTTAATATTTATAATTAGTCTTTTTTTTTTACGTGTTCATATTATCTAAGTCAAGATCTTACATCTATTCAACAATAATAGGTTAAACTCTAATATTAGTAAATTATCATTTCTATTTTCGAAAAATTAAAAATTTTGATAAAGTAATCATTGAGGAAAAAAAAAGATATTTTAGCCTTTAAAGATGTTCTCAGTTGACAAATTATATTAAAGATAAGGAGACATATTCAAAAAATAAATATCCTAAAGATTAAATTTCGATGTAATTTTTTTCAAACTTGCTTGAAAGAAAGAGATTTTTCAACTCTCCAAATTCAAATGACAAATTAAAAAAAAAATCGAGAAAAGGTCTAGTAATCGAACTTTTTCAATAATTTTTTCAAATGTTCTAATAGAAAATAGATCAAATACATAAATTATTGTGACTTATAAAAAAAAAAGAGTAAATTTTGTAAAACTAAAATCGCTTTCTAAAATAGAAAATGTACTTTTTTTTAATATTATTTTATCAAT
>NC_029791.2:15618959-15623123 GCF_000816755.2 Arachis ipaensis | reverse complement strand
TACTAAGCACTTTATTATATCCGATATCTGATGATGAAAATTATGCAACGTAGTTAAAAGTCCTAAAGCTTGCGGATTTATGTGTCTTAGCTAATTTGATTTATTTGGTGAGAGTTCTTTGTCCATGCCCAATATTATATACGGATGAAGCAAATAGCAACATTCTTAGTAGTCTTTCTACTTTGTTTTTCCTAATATATATTTTTTTTTAAATTAGAAGTAAAACTCGAATTCATGATTTCTAAATAAATATAAAAAAATTACGTCATTTAAACTGTAATTCAGTAGCTGTTTTATCTAATGTTTATTAGTAGTGTTTGCATATATAATATTACAGAGATCCAAAAACAAAAGCTGGAAAATAATTTAGAAAAAGTCCAACAACAACAAATTTTTTTGTTTCGTTAAGTAGATTTGACTATAGAAATCAAATGATATTAATTACTACGCTCTATTATGAATCATTTTTTAATTCAGTTTATTTATACTTAATATTTATAATTAGTCTTTTTTTTTTACGTGTTCATATTATCTAAGTCAAGATCTTACATCTATTCAACAATAATAGGTTAAACTCTAATATTAGTAAATTATCATTTCTATTTTCGAAAAATTAAAAATTTTGATAAAGTAATCATTGAGGAAAAAAAAAGATATTTTAGCCTTTAAAGATGTTCTCAGTTGACAAATTATATTAAAGATAAGGAGACATATTCAAAAAATAAATATCCTAAAGATTAAATTTCGATGTAATTTTTTTCAAACTTGCTTGAAAGAAAGAGATTTTTCAACTCTCCAAATTCAAATGACAAATTAAAAAAAAAATCGAGAAAAGGTCTAGTAATCGAACTTTTTCAATAATTTTTTCAAATGTTCTAATAGAAAATAGATCAAATACATAAATTATTGTGACTTATAAAAAAAAAAGAGTAAATTTTGTAAAACTAAAATCGCTTTCTAAAATCTAAAATGTCCTTTTTTTTAATATTATTTTATCAATTTTTTTTCCTGAGAGCCAAAATCATAGTCTACTCCTCTAATGTTTTTCTTTGAAGTTTCAACCCTAGTTCTTTTTTCTTGTTTTGGTCTAACTTTTTCTCTCATCCTTAATTAAAGTACAATCCGTAACTGGTCCAAAAAAAAAAAAAGTACAATCGTTAAAAACAGGAGCAGAATGAGCTAGCTTAAGCCCAAATGTAACAAATACTAGTCTGGCTTTAGCATTCGGGAAAAAGAATCACTGATGACAATAACCGATTGTTTCAAGGATATATAAAGAACACGCATAATTAATTCACTTGTGTGCTTAATACATGTCAATGCCCAACGAATTAATCCTTGTCCTTCCCAATTGAGAGATACTGTAAGGCTACAACAGAAATCAAATTATTAATTGTTAATTCATTAATAATATTAAACAATTAATAATAATTTTACTCCTTTAGAACCCAATTGTGTCATCTGGGTAAAAAAGGGGGATAAAAGATCAGCATCATTTGCAAATCATCCACACAATTAGTTTACTCATTTGGGGCCTGATGACAACTATTCATTAAGCCTAGTTTATAGACTCTCTCAATTTTGGAGTTCATGTATGGTTTATTGATCTATAGAGCTTGTTTGTTTATTAAGCAGAAGTGCTTACCAAAGATGACATTACAAATTTACAAGTAACACCCAACTATAATTCCAAATTTCCAATCTCTAACACCTTTTCCTGTTATTGCTTGAAGCCTTCCAGTTTTTCCAGGATTGCATTGCTTCGGACAGAACTTTGGGAAATCTGTTATGCCGTGTTGCACCTTGCACAATACTTTCAGCAATCCATTAACACAATCATGGACTATCCAACAACATAGTTTCAAATGCATCTTGTACCATCCCGGTCGGTTGAATAATTTCAAAATGTATCTTGTTCGCTCCATAGCTGGTACGGGAATAGGCACTTGCTTCGTTTTAGTATGAAATTCGCCACATTCGTGATTAGATCAAAATGCTTATTGAAAGACAAGTCCACCAATTATGGCAGTTCAGCTAGAACCAATTTTAGTAGCAATCACCTCCTTAGTCTATCTTTTGAAGCTTTGCTTGATTCATTAACAAGTGCTGCATAAGAAGCATAATCTGTGACAAGTCCTTTCTCACAACTGAATATGTTAAAATCATCAGAGCTTCCGTGCTTGCTGTGACCGTCAAGTAAAGTGTTAAATGTAATGTCATCAGGAACCACCCCTAAATTACGCATTGCATCCAATAGCATTTCCGCATTTTTCATCTGACCCTGTTTGCACAGTCCATTCAATAAGACATTATATGTGACAACTCCTGGTATATGTTCATCACTTTGCATCTCCTTCAACAACTTGAATCCCATCTTAACATCACCCTTCTTACAAAAGCAATCAATGATCATACCATATGTCGGATCATCCGGTTTGAAACCAGCATTTAACATCTCCCTCAACATTTTCTCAGCATCATGAGCTCTTCCATCTCTGCAAAGCCCTGATATGAGTGCGGTAAAAGCTACCTGATCAAGTTCAATCCCACCTTCAATCATTCTCTCCTTGATCTCCAATGCAGATTCCATGTCCCCATCCTTGCAATATCCATCTATTAGCGTTGTGAACGTGATTTTGTCTGGTTTTAAACCTCTCTCGCTCATCTCATCCACAAGCTTCCTAGCTTCCTTCAAATCGCGGATTCTGCAAAGGCCATTGATCAGCGCATTGTACGTGATCAAGTCCGGCCTAATGCCCTGATTGATCATTACCTGAAAATTCTTCAAGGCCAGATCAATTTTCCCATATTTGCATTGCCCATCAATCAAAGTGGTAAAAGTAACACCATTGGGGACCAACCCTTTCTTGCACATTTCAGCAAACAAAATCCCTGCATCATCAACTCTACTATCCTTACACAATCCATTGATCAAAGTGCTGAAAGTGAACACGTCCGGAGAAATCCCTTCCTCTTCCATAACACCCTTCAACCTAAAACCCTCCTCCACGCACCCCACCTTACAGTACCCGCCAATCAAAGTGTTGAAACTCACAACACTGGGACGCAAACCCCTCTTTGGAATTTCATCAAACACCTTGTTAGCACTTCCAACATCACCAATTTTACAAAACCCATGCATCAAAACATTAAAATTATAAACTTTCGCGGGATACCCACAATCCAAAACTTCCCAAAAAAGCTTCCAACAAGACCCAATCGGTTCCACCTTCACCATTCTATCAAGAAGATACCCACAAGCACGAAACGGAACCCCGAAACCATTCTCCTTAACCAACCGCAAACACGTTACAGCGTCATAAACGAACCCAGAATCAACGTAAGCAGATACCAAAACATCAAACACAAGATGGGCATTATCATTTCTGTGATTGGAGTAATGGGGTGCAGGGATAATCCTCATAGCTTGGACCACAGAAGAGAATACTTGGGGTGCAGAGTTTGTACCCTTCCGTGAAACGAGGAGGTAAAGGAGGGAGTGAGCTTGAGGGAGAAGATGGTGATAGGAGAGAGAGAGTGCCATGGAAGAATAAGTGAGGAGGGTGTGGCGGAAGGGAGGGTGGTGGGAAGGAAGGAAGTGGAAGAAGGAGAGGAGAGAGAGTGGGTGGAGGGAGAAAGGGTTGAGTGCGATGAGATCAATGACGTGGCGGGGAGTGAGGGAAGGGAGGAGACGGTTGAGGGTGCGGGAGGAGGAGAGCGGCTTCGATTTGGTGGCGGCAGCGGCGATGAGTTCGGAGATTTTGATGAGTATGTCGTGATGGGGAGGATGTGGAGGCGGTGGGGTGTACCATGATCGAGAGGAAGAGGAGAAGGGAAGGATGGTTCTGAAGATGTGA
Source organism: Arachis ipaensis (assembly GCF_000816755.2). Lineage (NCBI taxonomy): Eukaryota > Viridiplantae > Streptophyta > Magnoliopsida > Fabales > Fabaceae > Arachis > Arachis ipaensis. Next base: position 15,619,266 of record NC_029791.2, on the reverse strand, counting down.
TAGTAAGGAGCGGAGAATGGAGCAAGTTTCAGTTTCAGGCTGCTGCTGCTTCTTTCCATTCTCTTCTTCCCAACACATTTTACTTCAAAACCAGATTTATACGTTACTCTCTTGGTTCTATCCTGCTCACTATGAGGTAATTCTTTTTGTTTTTGTTTTTTTATGGTATATTATATGCTTTGGAGTAATGTTCAAATTGGTTTTGACAAATTTTATATAATATGACAAAAAAATGTTAAAGGCTATCGCCTTTTATTAAGATTAACTAATATTTTTAGTCAATATTTTTTTTATAATATTAAAATTG
>NC_029791.2:15603470-15618723 GCF_000816755.2 Arachis ipaensis | reverse complement strand
ACTCACATAAAAAAAATATACATTTATTAAAAAAAATATTCGAAATCCTGTAAAAAAAATCCATTTAATAAAAAAAAAACATTAAAAAAAACGGTCATGGATTCTTTACTCCCACTTTTGTGTGGGAGTATGATTAACCTACAGTAAAATAATTACAAAATGTACTCCGTTTTTTTTTTTGAAAAATTTACTAATTAGATTTTGACCCCTCAAATTATTGGTTTTTAATTTTGACCCCTTTCCCTTCTTTGGTACGAGAAACTGAGAGATTACTGATTTTTGGAGAGCATCAACCAGGTTGAAGCCTTTCTCTCCTTCCCTAACTCTGCTCTCACTCTCCACCCTCCTTAGAGTTCTTGAAAAACCCTAATTTTGCCATCCCCGTTCTTTTTTTTATTTCAGATTCAGGGGCATTTCAGAGAAGAGAAGCAGTTAGGGTTTTCAGACAAAGGGGCATTTCAGAGAAGAGAAGCAGTTAGGGTTTTGAGACAACTGCAATCCCTGCCATTCTCATACCCTTCCTCTGCTGCAAATTTCCGCGACCTACTTCCGCCGACGCGCCACGCCTCCGCCGCCGACGCACCCTGCCTCCGCCTCGCCCCGCTTCCGCCTCGCCCTGCTTCGGCCGCCGCGCCACGCCTCCCACGCTCAATAAGACAAAAGGTTTCTGCGGCCCTAAATCGCTCATCTGGTTCATCAGGTATACATCTTGATTTCATATTCCGAATCTTAAATGTGTTGTATATTAGGTATGTTTTCAACAATTTGTTAATATAAGAGATTTATTTTACTGTTTATAGACGGTTCAATACCCGGTGGAACATGCTGAGAAGTTTGAGAAATTTGGCATTTCGCCTTCCAAAGGTGTTCTTTTCTTTGGCCCTCCGGGCTGCGGCAAAACCCTGTTTACAAAAGCAATTGCAAATGAATTCCAGGCCAACTTCATAAGTGTCAGGGACCTGCATTGCTTCTGCAGTTGGCCTGGCATTCCAAAATTCACACGGTCCAAAATTCATAAATGGACCGAGTCATTTGTTGTCCTGGGAAAAAAGAAGTCTCAGCTAAAAAGGGTTGAAGGATCTTAGAAATGGTATTGCTTTGTTAATTAATGGTTGGAGATCATAGAAATGATCTGAAAAAACCAACAAAAAATTTCAAACAGTCCAAAATTAAAGCATGGACTAAGTTTTTTGTTGAAAGGGAAAAAGAAAGATCATAGCCAGTCAATTGGATGGGAGATCATACATTGCTTTTTTTAGTAAAATGGGTTGGATGGTCATACAAATTAGAAATTGTGCTCACAGTGGTTTACCTTAATCGGAATTTCTCCTTTTACTCTAAATCTAAATACATTGGCTTTAATTAGATATCATTATTGTTTGCAGGTACACTACTTAAATCTACTTAGAGTTTTTTTATAAGTTTATTATTATTATTATCTAATCAAGCTTTCTCATCATTTGCCTCCTGTGATGGGTGACAGATATCTGAGGTTGTCAATACTCAATCCCATGAAAGATCTGATAGATATTTGTCGGTTGCACAAAATTGGGGCAATTGGTAAATTTTAAATTGCTTTTGTTACTATATTACCCTATTTGGCTGCATGTCATTGTTTTCATGTCTTATCCCTAAAAAAATGCTAGTCATTCCCCATTTGACAAGATGTTGATGTCTTTCCTGTTCAGTTCCTATGCTGATACTGAATTTTTGTTTATTATCCCTTTTTCTGGTTCACGTGTTCTAGTAATTGGTTAGTGAAAGCTGTTAATGCTATCTTATAATTGAAATTTCTTTGGTTTGTGAAAGTTGTCCTAAATTTCCCCATATTCTAACCACATTGAATTTGTTGGTCAATCAAATGGAATAGTTTCGACAGCTTTCTCTTCCATGAGTGTTTTAAATTTTGATATTATTACTTTTATCCCAGTTTAGACTTTAGTGTAAGATGTGAGTGTGTGTGTGTGCGTGCGTGCATGTTTTATTCTTTAATACCTTCTAAATGATGAATATTATTTTTCAAAATTTGTACTGATTTTTCATCTGTTCAAGTAATTCGTTTGTGGTTTCTTTGTCCAAGGTTAGGTCTGGTTAAGTTTGTAATGGGAATGGGTATTTTTCGTTACAGGAAGAAGAAAGTAATATATGACTATTTAAAATTGTCAGACTCTTAATTCCATTTTCGAAAAAGTTTTTTTCTTTGATATATTTTAAGTCTCTTCTGCCTTATGAGTTTTCCATATTAGAAGAAATAGTGGGAGAAGAAAAACTGGTAAGAAAAAACAAATGAAGAATGGGTTATTTAACTGTAAATTTTTATAGTTATGTTTTCTGTGCTCCTATGAATGCACTTCATGCTCAATTTTAGGTTGATAGATAGAGGATATATACTCTTTAATATTTTGTTGTCCTTTGCACCCACCGCATGCATAGCTGGCATTGCCAATTGTTCTTGTCTTTCTGTTTTTTTTCTTATAGTTTCACCATTAGATTTTGGATTCACGCTTCTTCATTTCCCCTTAATACAATAAATGAAACTCGTGTCCAATTCCATGATTCCTAAGATTGACACTATTGGATTGATTTCAATTTTAAAAGATTGTGATTTGTGATGGCTGGTACTCGGTGTTTGGAAATTTATTTACAAACTTAAGTTTCATTTTGAATTGTGTATTGGTGTTTAGGAAGTTATGGGTAAGGAATTTTCTCATGAAGGGATTAATAGCGAGCATACATCATATGATCAGTATGAGCAGGAGGAAGAAAAACATGAGGAAGTTGACGTGGATTATATGGATGAGGACGACACAAATGTGGAACCAATGTTCGATTATCACGGCTTCGATGAAGGGTATAACATTGACTCACTCGAAGACATTGGGATGATTGAATTTTGGAACATCAGGGATGAAGATGTATGTCATTTTCACTTTTCTGATGTCGACATTGCATTTGAGTTCTACAATAGATATGCAAGGACAAGAGGCTTTAGTGCTCGGAAGAACAGGACTAGGAAGAGTCGTGCGGGCGTACTTAAGTTGAAGAATTTTGTATGTCATCGTGAAGGATTTAGACCGCCAAATAATTACGGCATCGGAAACCTTAAGAGAAAACCTACACCCGAGACAAGGTGTGGCTGCAGTGCAATGATGGAGATTCGTGTAGATGCACCTAGTGGTCGTTGGTTTATTTCTTATTTTTCTGATGAACACAATCATCCGCTTCTGGATTCTCGGTTGACTGGATTGCTCCCTGGGCATAGATTCATGTCCGAGGCTGATATTGGCCACATGGTTAACATGAAAAAGGGTGGGATTAGTGTTGGGCAGATATATCGGGCATTAGCAAATCAGGCAGGTGGCTACGAGTATCTCTCTTTCACGCAAAGGGACATGTACAATAAAATAGCAAAGCAGAGGCGCCAATTACCCGATGATGCATATGCATCTTTGAAGTATCTAGAAGATCAAGAAACAAATGACCCTTCTCTAATGCTAAGTCAGTACGGTTGTTTGATGATTGGTTTAGACAACTAGCCAACTTTGCTTGCCGAGATAACGAGAGATTTATCTTTACACGGGAAATGGCTATGAATTTGTTGAAACAATTTAAGGAGGAAGATGCTGCACAAAAAGGGGGGTCAATGATGCAGATAGTGTAAGAGATGGTGTGCAAGTGGATGCTTTTGGAGCTGGGCTCGCAACCAATGATCTCGGACATAGCATGCCAAGGGACCTAAGAAAATGTAGGACAAAAGGGGGGCTTCACAGTCCAATAAAAGAAAACATCGATGTGGACATTGTGGCATGGAGGGCCACAATCGAACAACTTGTCGTGTTCGTCGTGGCATCTCACAGTCAGAAGGCCTTGGAAATGACACATTTGATAATGACTCGGATGACCACATGAACATTGAAGATGACTCATTGGTAAGTATCTTTACCAATGAGGTATGACAAAGTTTTATTTGCTGCTTATTAGCTAGTACTAATGATATTATATTGCTGATATTATAGGTATATGATGAGAGTGCTTCCTACAGTAGCAATGAGGTGCTGTAATAAGGTATGGTTAATGCTTTAATTTTCTGGTATCCTCTAATTTTTAGTTGATTTGGGATTGGTGTAATTTTTAATTTATTTCTGTTATATTTAATCTTATTCGAATTCAGCTTTTGCGATGGTTGATGTTGTTCGTGTTTATAACTAAAGGTTGAGGTTCGTACTCTTGTTATGGCATCATAGAAATGAAAAAAGAAAAAGGTATCTTGGTTGATATATGTGGAGATCATATCCCCGATGATCTGTCAAAATAAATGGAACTTGATTTTGATTTGCTTTCTAGTGTGTGTATATATATGTGCAACAATGTTAACCGATTCTTTGCCTTCTGGCTAAGGTACATGGGGTACTTTTTGCTGTTACTGGTTTTCTTTGAATTTTAGATTGAGTAGCTGAAATGATGTTTTCTTGGATCAAAACTTTATCATCTTGTAAGCAGATTACTTAAAAGTAACAGGCGTTGGGTGGTTTGCTGTTGGATTTTGTGTTTTCTAGTAAATGATGACTTAAAAGTAACTGTTGTTTCTGTTGATCCAAGGTGAACCATATGCTTGAAGGAAACTATATGCTTTTACTATTTCTAGGCTAGGATGTTTTCATCTCTGATGATATGATTTTCACTTTACACTTCTGCGCTTGTCATAGTATTGTTTAATCTATAATGCTTGTCAATTATCTAAGTTGAGACTTGTTTCTACATTCTTATTCTCATTTGTTATTTTCTTTGCTCTGAGCAGAACAGGAGTACAGGGGAGCTCAGCTTCTTAACTTCTTTGATGAATTCTGCAGGTTCAATGGGTAAGCCAATATGTCATTTTGGAAATTTTCTTTATAGTTTGTTTTTGTTTGCAAATTAATGTTTATGTTTATATATGTTGCAGTTAGAGTATTCACAAGCCTCCAAGAAAATGCACCAAATTCATTTCAATATTTATGTTTTTGGTGGTCTTTTAATTTAACTCTTTAGCAGTACTGCATTCGTATCTTAATTATGTATTTGTGACTGTTTCCTTAATTCTTTTGAAGTTGTAATGGGTTCCGCAATTGGTGTTGCTACAAATTTCACACTCCTAAGCCAGATATTATTCTACCAAAAGCCAAGGGTCACTGAGAAAAAGAAGAAAACGAAATAGAAGAACTATACAAAGTCATGTATACTGCTACTTCCGAGTTCCTCGTGTTCATCTTTCAACAGGTGCTACATCCTTGAAGCCATATTCAAAATTTTTTCACTGTTGAATTGACCCTTTTGAACATTTACCTTTTTTCAACTGCTGATTCTTAAGGTAGCCAACTTAGAATGGGTAACTGGGGGACTTGAATGGGTAATTTCGGAGAGTGATGTAATATTTTTTTTGGGTATTTTAATTGATTTCATGTAATCTTTTGTTCTCCAATTAAAATCTCCACCGTCCAGAATGAAGAACAAGATGTGAAGAATCTACAGTTCAAATTTCACGTCGATCCAACGGTGAAAGAATGAGAAACTGCCGTTCCAAAATTGCTGCTCTGTGTAAAAACGGGAAACCTAATTTCTCTCTTGCGAAGCCAATTTCTCTCACTGCAAATCTCCAATCAACATCTCCACCGACCAGAATAAAGAACAAGATGATAAGAACATGCAGTTTAAATTTCAAGCCGATCCAACGGTGAACAACTGAGAAACTGATATTTGAAATTTACTGCTTTGGGCAAAAACGGGAATTTTGTTTTTCCCCTTCTCTCTCACTTGGTGGCTACTCTCACTCACTCTCAATGACCCCAAAAATCTGAACTAGGGTTGTGGCACAATGGGTGCAAGAGACACCCTCAAAATGTTGGGCTTGGGCCTCACAAAGGAGAGAAAAACCCAACAGTTTTTGAGTGCTAACAAAGAAGTAACCTTTCCAGTGAATTTGTTCTTTGATAGCTTCAACAATCTAATCAAAGAACTTGTTGGTATATTTGATGAAATTTCACCTGACAAATCATTATCAGATAGATCCAAGCCAACCAGAGACTTCATTAGAACAAACTCATAAGGAAGTGAACCACTGATTGTATTGCCTGACATGTTCAGAATATTTAACTTTGGGAAGATTGAACTGACATTGTTACCTAGGATCTGACCTGATATCACATTTTCAGACACATCAATTCTCTGAATGTTGGGAATAGCATGTGATGGAAACTTCACATGACTTGTGAAGAAATTGTTCCCTAAAGAAAAGTCAATCATTTTTGTGTTGTTTACCAACAACCAGTTTGGGAATTCCCCTGTCAATTTCCATCCAGTAATATCAACAATGGTTAATTCAGTTTGGCTTAGAAGAAAGTTAGGAAAAGGAATGATGCTTTTCTGGGTTGTTGCTGGCAAAACGAGTTCTTGTAATTGGAACCTTGGGACCCAAGTTTGAGAAGAAGGGTGTGGTTCAGGTATGATGTTACTACCATTGCCATAAACAAATTTTAGGTAAGAATGATTGGCAAAGAAAGAAAAGGATGCTGGGATTTGAAATAGATTTCCTGTGAAATCAAGATATTCAAGTGATGTAAGGCTTGCAAGGTTGTAAGCTGGATTCCCACTGAATTGATTGCCTCCAGAAAAATCTAACTTCTGAAGTGATGTCATGTTCACAAAAGATGAGGGAAGTGGTCCTTCAAACTCATTATAACTTATATTTAACTCCTGCAGTTCCTTGAGATTAGACCAATCTGAAACATGAAATTATTTGGTGGGAAAAAATATGTTATAAACAAAAGGAAAGGATAACAAGGAGACTTGTGGATAATATAAACACCTAAATCGGGTACTCGTATTGGATACTTTAATCCTCGACACATTTTCATTATTCTAGAACTTTTCGAAAATTACTCCATCAGATGAATTGGTCCTTTAACCCCCTCTCAAACTTACAAAAAGATCACATTATCTAATGAGTATAATTCTCGAGAATTTCTAAAACATTAAAATGTGTCGGAGAATAAAGTGTTTTGCCTAAAAGTTTTTAAACATCTTGGGTGTTTAATTAGATATTACATACTTTAAAAGTTGGAAATTTTGTAATGCTTAAAATTGTATTTTTACCTGCTTCTGGTAGGAAGCCTTGTATATCAGAGTTCACAGATAAAGTTTTTAGAGAAGTCAAGGCTCCAATGCTTTTGAAAAACTCATTTTGCAGATTGAAACAGGCGTCCAAGACCAAGTGCTCTAGGTTCCTTAGCTCAGCAAAATCTATATATATAAGAATAGATTAATTTGATCATGGTAAGATCCTATATCTTTAATATAATAACTAATTAATGATAGCATTAAACTTCAACAAGTAGCTAACGTATACTTGCCTCCAGCTGTAACATTTTCGTCGAAGTTGCTCTCACTAATTTCAAGCATTGTAAGAGATGGGAAAGCTTTTAATGAACGTAAGATATTTGCATCTACGTTCTTGGGATTGAAATAAAGGGTCTTCAAGCTGCTTGAAAATTTTGTGCCTGAAAAGACATCACGATGATGATATAGACAAAACATTACCATTTGAGTAAAAGTCTTTTTCGGTTCTTAACCACTTATTCAATGAATAATACTTACTCTATTAATTATAAAAACACAATTCAGTCTCCAACTATTTTTTTATTTGTTCAATTCGGAATCGTTAACCGTATGTCATATACTGATGTGTCAAGTAACATGTTTACGTGAGTTTGTTTGGACATGTTACTTGATACGTTGCTATGTGACCTGATTGAACAAAATAAAAAAATAATTAAAAATATATTTATTTCCTTATAAAAAGATTTAGTTCTTCTTGCATTATAAGTACAACCGCGCACTTGAAAGCAATCGCATCATTCTCTTAATACACAATCAAGTACCAGTGTTGCGATGCAACTCATTAAAGTGTTATCAACTTTGATAAGAGAAATTTATCTAATAGTTTTATTATTCTCAAATCCTATAACAAGGGCATCAGCCCAATGAATTTGGTGCATGTCTAAAGGTGCTTTCAATAAAATTAACGCTGGGAGATAAATATAAAAAAGAAAAAAAATAGCTAAAGCATTCCAATTTTTTTTTATAAGTTCTTAACAAGAGAAGGAAAAGGTAGTACACAATAAGAGTAATAAAAAATATCTAATAAATAAATTCGTCTATTTTAGTAAGTCTAAGAAGAAGACATAAATAATTCTTTTCAATTTAAATAAAGATGTTATGGGTGTATCATAAGCCACCATAACTGAAACCTCTCGTTAACATCTGACCGTATCTTATTTCAATCTTCGGTGACGAAATCCAATGCTAAATACATTCTACTCCTTTCCTCATGCAGCTGTAATTTATTTTACCAAACGTTAACACATGTATTAGTGTAATTAAAGAGGGAAATTGTCTATGTTAAAAGTTACCTTTGGAGGGACCACAGGAGTGAATTCCTGTTGCAAATTCATCCACTGCATAACCCATACAGCTGAATCATTGCTGTGTGAAAACGTATCATGCAGAACAACATAAGGAAGTCAAAAACAGTATATATATAATATTAAATTAAATAACCAATAATTTGAATAATTACCTATTTGAGCACCTAGGAATACCTATTGTCTTCCTAAAGGTAGTTCCAAGGAAGGCGATGTCGGCCACAGCGGCCGCCACAACATCGAGCATCAATGGTAGGTATTTTTTAAAATGTAATGGTACATATGCACGTTATTTCATTATTCTTGTCTGCCTATTTTTTTCTAAATTTTGATGCAGCTTCTCAAAATGTTTTTTTTTTCTATTTTTCTAGTGCTTTTATTTTTATTATTAGAAATTTGCCAAACACATTAAAAAATAAAAAAAAAATTTAAAAATCTTTTTTTATTAAAATAATGACGCCCAAACAAGCACTTAGTCCTTTTAATTTTAAGAGATAGATAAATCCAAATATATAAGTTTATAAATTAAGGAAGTTTTCATTGAAAAGATAAAAATTTAAGTTTCCAATATATTTATTTTGTATTCAACTAATGAAAATATTTAAAACATTTGAAGAGAAAGGGAATTTAAGGAACTTGGAGGACTTTGGAGGTTATGAAAAGAATATAAGCAGTGGATGACGAGCAAGAAGACATTATTAGAAAAAGAGGCAAGCAAAACAAAAGGAAAAAGTATGAAGGAGTCATCCTAAAAATCGAAATAAGGTGTGTAATACAGTATTTAAATGCGAGGGGTTTAGAGGGTGTCAAAAAGTTGAAAATGGTGAAAAATTTTATGAGAAAAGATAAGGTAAATATGTTAGGATTGATAGAAACGAAGAAACAGGTGGTGAGTAAGTTTGATGTAGTGCAAATTTAGGAAAATGATGTGAGTTGAGAATTTATGGGATCGGATGGTGCTTCTAGGATTTATTGCTGGTGTGGGACGACATGATGTTTAAGTCGAGTAATTATTATAAAAGGGAGAGATGGTTGTGTGTGAAAATGGTGTTGACAAATAATAATTTGAGTAAAGTATCGTTTTTGTCCCCAACGTTTGGGGTAAATCCTAATTGTGTCCCCAACGTTTGGGGTAAATCCAACAGAAAACTTCCACAAATAATAGTTCGATGTTGGATCCTACTGTAGTTGTGCATTCTTCGGAAAGTACAAAAACTAGTGATCTTACTGGTATCATGCCAATTCAACCCAAGAAGTTATTCCACTTGGATATTACTCGTGAAGCTACAACTTCACCTAATGGACAACCACATGTTAGAGTAGGAGCTGTACTGCCAAAGGTAACCCTAATTTTTTTCTTCTTTCGTTTATTTTTGACAAAGTTTTCTTTATTTTTTATTGTTACCTTGAAACTATTTTTTTTATGAGCAGTGGTGGACACTTATTGCATTTGAGCCTACTGCTTCGATGATGTTAACCGATTCTCAAGCCGCTATTGCAGCCTATATTTTTTCGGAAACGTTAGATCCGTACGTGTGGTTAATGATTATGTGTATAATGTAATGGTGTAGAAATTCTATGATTCTCCCAACTAATCACTTTATGATTTTGGCAGTTCTGAAGAGTTGGTAATCTCAGATGAAAAAGGTTATAGAAGTACATTTAGATGTCTTGTGCCGGAGAGATGTGTCAAATCACGAGTAAATATAGAGGTCAATGCATGTTATACAATTTCTTGTAATTATATTTTTAAGCCTATATTTACATATAAACATGTTTTACATATAATTTTAATATATTGTAGGTTATAAATCTGGTGGCACTTATGATGACACGTGTATTTCGACGTAGGAATGAAGATCCAATTTGCTGGTTCATGCCTGAACATTTTGCAGTAAAGTTATCCCTATAATATCTTTAAATTATTAGTTAATTTTTTCTGTCTAATAGATTGAGTGGATATACTAATTTATAAGGAAGTTCTTTTTTCTAGACTAAACCATGCTATGTACTCACACGAGTAAAGTGTATAATTAAATTATCAATTCAAAAATAGTTGTTAAATTGAAGACATATTTTCATTTAACAATTTTTTTATATGCAGCGATATGCTTTAAGCGACAAATACACACCGGCTGAGGTTATCTTTGATTTCCTTGGAGCATATATTTCACTCAAAATTAGCCACGTCGCTAGGGTACAAGTGACTAATTTGTTTCCCATTAATATGCCTAAAATTTTTTTTAGTGTTTATAATGGTTTAAGGTTTATCGCAGGTTTTTATCCCTATCTGTGAGGAACTACATTGGTATTTGGTCATTGTCGACTTTACGAGTCGTCGTCTAATCATATTGGATTCACTGCCTTGTGTCGAAAAACATCAGCAACGCAAAAGGAACGCAATTAAAGTGGTAATTATTTGTTCTAAACCAGTACTCAATCATCTAGAATCACTTAACAAATTAAATAACCATTTGTTGTAACTAGTACTCTTAGTCAATTTAAATCAATTACAATTCACTCTTCTTCTTTTTTTTTTGTCATGAATTCACTCTTGTACAGGCAACTTATTTAGAAGTGATGTTAGATGATCATATTTTTGATGATGATAAGTTTAAAGTTGTAGATTGCTCCACTTTTTGGCCTATGACACCTTTTGGCCTACCCACTCAAAAAAATAGATCGTAAGTCTAATATTATATATATTTTTTTTAAATATCATAAATCGTTCAATAGATTATATCTTATATGTATATAATAACTATTTGTTGACTGCTTTTTATCATAGGAATGATAGCGGAGTTTGGGTGACCAGTTGGATGAGAGAATGTACTTTACAAGATGACATCAATATTCAGGTCATATTTATAAGAAAGTATTTTTAAAATAATTTTTCCAACAAACTTCTAATTAGAATTATATCGTTGGTGCTCTAAGCAGATTAACGACTCCACACGAATGAGACTTGCCGTGGATCTGGTTTTAGAGGAGTACAACGATTTGTGTCTCGTAATACAAGAAAATGCTTGGCAATAAAGACATTTTTGGGAATGAGGAATTATCTTTTTAGATATTTTTAATATTTTCTTGAAAGACAAAATACTAAGCTATGTTTCACAAGTTATTTACACTAATTTATCCTTCTATGTTTTACAATTCTATATTACTAGTTTCCTTTACATTATCGGTTACAAAATATTAAATATTCACTCAACCACTATATATTTATATATTAATTGATAATTATTTTTATATATATTAATTTATACAATTTTTTTACTAAATAATTGATTACGAGTATACCTTGGCTTGATTTAAAACAAAATGGAAATTCAAATCGCCAAGACTTGATGGTAGACATGCTAAACAATTATTGATATTTTATAAATTTAATTGTGGTAAAGTCAGATTATATCTTGGGAGAATAAATAAGAATGTTCACGTTACATGCAGTTATGCAAAGATGACCTACATTGTTCAAAAGTCAAAACTAACATGCTATAAAATTACGAGTAAAATGTTCTTATTTCTTCTTCCAAGACACTAACCCCAACCCGGAAAGAAGCTTCACCATTACTTAACATCTTTTGTAGAATGTTGGGGGTAAGGAACAATGTGATAAAGGTTTTTTTTTTTAAACCTATACAAAAATTGTGCTTTTTGGCAATATTAATAACAATCATCAGCACGCACAATGAAACACGGAATTTCCAAAGCATTTTGCTTTATTTGCAATTTTTCTTACACCTGTTTCATTATGGGGGAATCCTCCATTAAGAGGAGATAGGTGGATTCTGACCATGATGTTAATTTTAGGGGCATCAAGAATTGCCTTGGGCAATGTTAATGCATATTGCATATCCCAATTTGAAAGTGACCTCATGTAGATGAGAGACCTGTAGTGTCCATCCATTGTCCATGCCTCTGGTGTCTGAAACCAGTACCTGCATTATGCCAAACCAGGTGAATTAGTTCATTTCATTTCTTTAGACAAAAGAGAAGAAGTTGCTTCACCCCAATTTGAGAGACTAATCAAATGTATGATTTGATGAATTCAACTAATTATCAATTTAAACAGCAAGAATGAAGCCACATAATTATAAGTTTGGTGGAAACTTTTTGCACACAAGATGTATGACAAACACCACCACACTTTCAACCTCTAGTAGATGTTATGACATAAAGTTAAGAACTCAAATTCAATACTTGATGACAGACGTATTTACCAAAATGCTATTATTAACAATGATGAGAGAAAAAACAAGTGTTCGCTTATTTGTTGTGCTATAGATATTTTAAAATTGGATACATTAATCACGTCTTTGTAGATCTGAGTTTGGGATAAAATTAGTTTAAGGGAGTAATTTCTAACTGCGCATCCAATAATCCTAACCCTATTACGGTAAACGAGATGCAAGAAAAAATGAGAATGCTGGAAAATCACACAATTATGGAGGACAGATGACAAGAAAGTTTACCCGTATCCATCTTCTGACCAGCCCTGCTTGAAATATACCATCGGCAGTTGCGAATGCCTCCTCTTCCATTCCTGCAAGGATCATCGTAGAAGCAACACCGTAGGTCACACCTGTCCAAATTTCGCGAGACTGCATGCAGGTCTCAACATCATAGGTGCTATCTGTTGTACGCCCAGCATCTGCACCTTGTCTATGACTTACTTTGGCTTCAGTCACTTTGACTTATGTATTTTCCAATTCTTTTACCGGATCCTGGCTTTTATTCCTCATATTTGAAGATGGCAAAGGCGAGTCTGGAAGCCAGATCAAAGAGTCTTCATTTATTAGACTAATCTAACAATAGCAAGATCCACCAAAAAGCTAGAATTTATGCAGGTTACTTAATCACAAAACAATATACTTAAATGAATACATACCAATCCAAATTGTTCCTCCAGCAACAAGAAAGTAGAGTTCATTAAACAATGTGAACTTGCACCTGTAAATGAAAATTTAGTTATATTATCTAAACCAACAGAAGCTTCAAAAGTAAGAGTTGATCAAATGGAGAACAGTCTGATAAATATGGGGGGAGGATGATCTAGGAAAAATTGAGAGAAACCTTTCTTAAATAAAATAAATAACAAAAATTTACAGACAGAAGAGCTAGTCATGAACTAGCAAAGAAAAAAAAAAGAAAAGTTCTGTTTTATGTTTTTTGCACATACTGCAGAGGCTCTAAGCTAATATAAACCTGGCAATTATCCATAACAAACAAATACACAAGTTGATGCTTAAAAATTAAAATGTCTTCATGCTTAAACAGAGAATTACCATTCTGGTAGTGACTCATCCTGAAGAATAGGATTTTGCCATTTCTCAATGTCTTCTTCCCATCGTTTGTATTCTGTTTGGAATTTAAAACATAACAAGGTTTGTAAATATTACTGATAGAATCTAAAACCACTTAGAAACATTACTTTAGAAGCATTCATATCTTTTATCCCTTTTACGGTGTGTGAAGATCATAATATATAATACTAATGCAGATAAACCATAGTAAGGAAGAATATCAACTTCAATCCAATCAGACAACATACGAGTTAATGCATCATGGGCCAAGTCCTTTGCAGCTCTCTCAGAAGTCCCATAAAATTTTGTGTATCTCCTGCAGAGTAAAAGAATTGAAATTATTTAAACAAAAGCGCACCACACAATTAGAGCACATCCGAAACTAAGGGTTCGGTTTGAAGAAAACTCGGAAGTTGTTTGACAGAACACAACAGAACAAAATAGAAGAAAGTCAGATGCGACGACAGAAAAAATCTCAGGAGAAAACTCAGAACTCTATTTCGTAAGGAGATTTATTCAGTCTCGTTGATGCTTTCCAAGAACTCTAATCTCTCTCGGTTTCTCGTCTTGCGCGGCGGCGGCGGCGTCTTGCGCGGCGGGGCAGGTTGCATGGCGGCGGGCGCAGGTTGCGGCAGCGAGGGGAAGAGGAAGATATTGAGATTTGCAGTGGGGGAAGTGGAAGAAAGGGAGAGAGTGATTGAAAATCCTAGCAGAAATTGATAAAGAGAGGAAACCCTAGCAGACCTTTCTTCTCTAAATGTTTTTTGTTACGGTAGGTAACCAGAGATTAATGGGCTGGATGGCACTGGTCGGCCCAATCGTCTGAGGGAGGAAGCCTTTGTCAGGGTCTGCGCCTTGGGGGCCTCCGTCCGACTTGTTTGTATGAGTGAATGGGGGGTGGTACCTGCAAAGACACTCCGATGCCTAAGTCAGCAAAGGGGTTAGCAGGTCTAGAGAGTATTGGAACTTAGAGATACCTGAGGGGTGTCAGTGTATTTATAGTGGTGAGCCAATAACCACCGTTGGAGTAGTGCCACTTTTCTAGGGTGTTAACCGTCCCTTTATCTTAGGAAAATTAAGATATTGCTTCGTGAAGTGGTTAGAGAGATTCTAGGGGCAGTTACTCATTCAAATGAGTGCCTATCTGCCAGTTAACTCTCGTTCCCGATTTCTTTAGAGCAAGTCGTGACTAGTTCCGACTTCGTGGCGGCTAATCTGGCGAAAGGTGAGGCCAACCCTTTGGGTTGGACCTTTTTATTTGGATCCTGGGCCTTATTCGTTGGGCCAGGGTATGAACACTTTTGAATCTAGAAATGAAAGAGAAAGGGGACAAAATTAAAAATCAATAATTTGAGGGGTCAAAATCTAATTAATAAATTTTTCAAAAAAAAAAAACGGGGTACATTTTATAATTATTTTTATGAAGGTTAATGATAAACCTACAAAAATGTAGGAGCAAGGAATCCATGGCCAAAAAAAAAAACAGTT
>NC_029791.2:15593460-15603210 GCF_000816755.2 Arachis ipaensis | reverse complement strand
TACTTTCCCTCTCTTTCATTGTTTCGTTTCTGCGATTTTTCAAATTTTCCCCTTCATTCGTTCGTGCTGTGTTGTTGCATCTTCGAAGGCTTTTCGTTTCCTTCTACCCTCGTTTTCGGATAAAGGTTAGTTCTTTTTGTAACGTGCTTTTCTATTTGCATGCCTTCATTTTGTAGATAGGTTGGTTTGTAGACTTCAGTTCCGTACTTCCTCCTTTAGGGACCGTGTTTTTGATTTTCCTTTTCTTTTTCCCTTGTAGGTTTTTTGCTACCTTTTTAAGAAAAATAAATGACTTCCGTAGATATCCTTTCTCAATGGGTTGATGTCACGGTCCTAGGGGAGGAACCCTCGGTCGATACTGAGTTTATCACCAACCTTCGCACTCATCACAGAATTTGTACTTCTGAGGATGACGAGCCGAAGTATGAATTGGTAGTCCCGGGTCCTGAAGACCGGGTTTGCTTTGGGAGAGTCAATGAGGCAGCCCCTCATTTTTTCTTTATGTATGAGTGCATGATCACCCGTTTGAGTGTTTTTCTCCCTTTTTCAAACTTTGAGATATCTGTTTTGCATCACTGCCGAGTTGCCCCTACCCAGCTTCACCCTAATTCTTGGGGTTTTTTGAAAATTTATCAATTTATCAGCCAGGCTCTGGAGTTTCCAACTTCTTTAAAGATTTTTTTCTATCTTTTTCATATGACCAAACCCTTTAGTGGGCTAAACAATAAGCAACAGTGGGTGTCCTTCCGAGCCATACAAGGTCGGAGGGATTTTACCCTTTTTGACGAGTCCTTCCATGACTTCAAAAATTATTTTTTCAAAGTACAAGCTGTAGAGGGTCACCATCCCTTCTTTCTGGATGATAATTCTTCTCCCCGATTTCCTTTATACTGGCTGGAGGCCTCCCCCTGCGAGAAATATGGTTTGGATGACCTGGATGAGGTAGAAGCAGCCATTGTGGGGTTCCTCCGAGAAGTGTGGGGGAGGGCCCCATACTTGGACACAAAAAAGTTTCTCCAGGGGTCTCCGACCTTTGTCCAGGCGCAGCTAGGTAGCTTTTATTTGTTTGTTAGATTTCCGACTTGTCTGACTGACTTATCCGACTTGTCTGATTTGTCTGTTATTGTCCTTTCAGAGATGGCAAAGGCAAATGCTCAGGAGTCTTACCAAAGGGTCCAGGAGGCTAAAGCAAGATCTCGTGCCAGGACTGGTGGTGTTAGGGCGGTTATCTCTCCTCCTCCTCCTCCTCGGAACGTTGGGACTCCCTCTCAGCCCATCGTAATTTCTTCTTCAACTTTCTCTCAGCCACCCCCCTCTGCTCGACCTTCTTCTGAACCAGAGAACAAGAAGCGCAAGACTTTAGAGTCTGGCTCTTCTGGTGAGGTGAAGGCGGATGCTCTTGCATTCGTCCGAAAGAACATCTATCCTAATGTTCGTATAAGTATGGATGATGTTTCTGTTCGGTGCCACCTTACCACTCTGGTTGAGGAGAGCCTTAAGGTGGCGGGGGTTTGTGGCAAACTCTTAGATATTTTCGAGAAGGCTCCTCTCAGCTCTTTAGGGATGACCTCGAGGGTCGAAGAGCTAGAAGGTAGGCTTCTCATATATCAGGAGCATGAGGGAAAGTTGAAGGAGGAAGTCGCCAGGCTGAGGGAGGAGAGAGATAACCTCCGAGAGAGGGAGAGAAAGTTGCAAGCCCAATGCAACATGGAGGTCGGTTTGAGGAAGACAGCACAGGATAGCTATCAAAGTTTGTTTGATGATCTTGTGTCTGTGAAGAATGATCTGCTGAATTCTCGGAAGGCATACGCCGAGTTGGAGGACTTTATTGCTGATGGCGCTGAGGAGGCTTGGAGGATCTTTAGGGAGCAGGTTGGAGTCATTGCTCCTGACTTGGACCTCTCTCCTTTAGATCCCGATAAGGTTGTCATTGATGGTGCCATTGTGGATCCCCCTGTCCCCGAGATTATTTCCGAGTCAGATTTGAAGACTCGGGGGCAAAGGATTATAGAGTCTCCTCCTCGCCCTAAGGATGCCCCGAGTTCCTCCACAGTTCCTCTGACTTCCTCTTCGTCTCCTATGGATGCCTCTCTTTCCGGTCCTGGTGGCGCTCCTTCTTCCTCTGGTGGTGGTGACTTGTCTACTCCTCTTGCAAAAAAGTGATTTGTTGGCTATTT
Organism: Arachis ipaensis; assembly: GCF_000816755.2. Taxonomy (NCBI): domain Eukaryota; kingdom Viridiplantae; phylum Streptophyta; class Magnoliopsida; order Fabales; family Fabaceae; genus Arachis; species Arachis ipaensis. The sequence continues at coordinate 15,601,033 of NC_029791.2, read as the reverse complement.
GGGGCCTGGCTTGTGGGTCCCCTCTTTTAAAACTCTTTATTTGTTTTGGTAGTATTTGAACAATTTTTTGGCCTTTTAAGGCCGTAAACAAAACGTTTTTATAATACCCTTTTTAATAAGGGTTTAAGTTAAAAAATAAATGCCCTTTTTTGGATAAGGGTTTAAGTTACCTTGTGTGTGCATGCTTTCCTGATTTCAAATTTCCCTTTGATCTTTTCTAAAAAACATTTTCTTTGGCTTTCGTCTGCCTTTCTGAACCTTTCTGTTTCAAGGATCTTTAGGACAGCCTTTTAATCTTTTCTTGGATTTTTTCCTATCTCTCTTTTGTTATTCCTAGTACCCAATTTCGTTTCATTGAATTTTTATGACTTAGGTTATTTTCGCGATTCATTTCTGTTTTACTCGGTTTCTCATTCCGACTTATGAGTCGGGATGTTTCCGAGTTTATCATGATCAACTTCTATAACCTCTTTACGCCAACTTGTACCTCGTCATTTTATCCTGACGACCATCTAGGTCGGTTCATGGGATTTTCACGTTTTGTCGAGCTTAAGTCGGCGCGTTTCGTAGAAAGGAATGGAAAACAATAGAGAAGGAATTTATAAGAGATATTTGTAAGATGAAAAGATCTTTATTAATTGGGGGGTACTTCATTGCTACTAAGGGTTTTTGACAGTCTATTTCCCCTAGCCCCTACTATGATGCCTCGTTAAAAACCCTTTTTCAGAAAAAACCCTTTGGTTCTGGGGAAAAAATCATGAAGTTGGGAAAAGAGTATATCAGGGAGTAGAGTTCGCTTTTAGCTATAGTACATTTTCATATTACAAGCATGCCACGACCTTGGTAACTCGGTGCCGTCCAAGTCGGTCACTTTATAATAGCCTTTTCCTAAGATCTCATTGATTTTGTATGATCCCTTCCAATTTGCAGCGAGCTTTCCTTCTCCTAATTTGTTGACTCCAATGTCATTTCTGATCTGGACCAAGTCGCTTAGGGTGAATGTTCTTCGGATGACTTTTTTGTTGTATCTTGTAGCCATCCTTTGCTTCAATGCTGCTTCTCTTATCTGGGCTTCTTCTCGAACTTCGGGGAGCAAGTCGAGCTCCTCTTTGTGCCCCTGTATATTCCCGATCTCGTCATGGAGAATAACTCTTGGGCTTTGCTCGCTGACTTCTATTGGGATCATGGCTTCTACCCCATAAACTAGTCGGAAGGGAGTTTCTCCAATGGCGGATTGGGGTGTCGTCCTGTAGGCCCATAGCACTTGGGGGAGCTCTTCGCCCCAAGCTCCTTTTGCATCTTGTAATCTCTTCTTTAGCCCTGCCAGTATGACTTTGTTGGCCGCCTCGGCTTGCTCATTGGCTTGCGGGTGCTCCACCGAGGTGAACTGGTGTTTGATTTTCATACTGGCTACTAGGCTTCTAAAGGTAGAGTCGGTGAACTGGGTTCCATTATCTGTAGTAATGGAATGAGGTATCCCATATCTTGGGATGATATTTTTGTAGAGGAACCTCCGACTTCTTTGCGCGGTGATTGTGGCCAATGGCTCTGCTTCTATCCACTTTGTGAAATAATCTATTCTCACGATTAAGTACCTGACTTGTCCTGGCGCCTGAGGAAAAAGACCTAACAAATCCATCCCCCATTTTGCAAAGGGCCATGGAGAAGTGATACTAATGAGCTCTTCTGGGGGAGCCACGTGGAAATTTGCATGCATCTGACATGGTTGGCACTTTTTCACAAATTCTGTGGCATCTTTCTGTAAGGTTGGCCAGTAGAATCCAGCTCGGATCACTTTCCTGGCTAATGACCTGGCTCCGAGATGGTTTCCACAGATCCCGCTATGCACTTCCTCTAATACCTCAGTGGTTCTTGAGGTCGGTACGCATTTTAACAATGGTGTTGATATCCCTCTTCTATAGAGAATATTTTTCACCAAGGTATAGTGTTGGGCTTCCCTTCGGATTTTCTTTGCCTCTTTCTCCTCCTTGGGGAGGATGTCGAATTTCAGGTATTCGACTAAGGGGTTCATCCATCCGAGGTTTAATCCGACCACTTCAAAGACTTCTTGTTTGTCTTCCATTTTTACCACTGAAGGTTCCTGGAGAGTTTCTTGAATCAGGCTTCTGTTATTTCCTCCTGGCTTGGTACTTGCTAACTTGGATAGGGCGTCTGCCCTGCTATTTAGATCCCGAGTTATGTGTTTGACCTCGGTTTCTACAAAGCGCCCAAGGTGTTCCAAAGTTTTTTCCAAGTACCTCTTCATGTTTGGGTCTTTTGCCTGATACTCTCCACTTATTTAGGAGGTCACCACTTGAGAGTCGCTGTATATCATCACCTTCGTAGCACCGACTTCTTCTGCCAGCTTCAATCTTGCAATTAAGACTTCATACTCTGCCTGATTATTTGAAGCTGGGAATTCAAACTTGAGGGAAACCTCTATCTGGGTTCCCCTTTCATTTACCAATATTATGCCTGCACCACTTCCTGTTTTGTTGGAGGATCCATCTACATAGAGTTCCCATGTAGTTGGTTTATCCTCTTGATCTCCTGCGTATTCTGCAATGAAGTCGGCGAGGCACTGGGCTTTAATCGCCGTTCGAGTTTCATACTTCAAGTCGAACTCGGAGAGCTCTATTGCCCATTGAACCATTCTTCCCGCAACATCCGTCTTTTGGAGGATTTGCTTCATGGGTTGGTTCGTGCGGACTCTTATTGTGTGAGCTTGAAAGTAAGGCCGTAGCCTTCGTGAGGCTACTACTAAGGAGTAGGCAACCTTCTCTAGTTTGTGGTACCTTAGCTCAGGGCCTTGTAGAACTTTACTGATGAAGTATACTGGGTGCTGACCGGCCTCGTCTTCTCTTATCAGGGCCGATGAGATGGCCTTGTCTGCTACTGATAAGTATAGGACAAGGTCTTCTCCAGCTATAGGTCGTGTCAAAATAGGAGGTTGGCTCAAAAACTTTTTGAACTCCTAGAACGCCTCCTCGCATTCAGGAGTCCATTCAAACTGGTGTCCCTTTCTCAGTAGGGAGAACAGTGGAAGGGATCTTAGTGCTGATCCTGCCAAAAATCTGGAGAGAGCTGCTAGCCGGCCATTCAGCTGTTGGACCTCTCTCAAACAAGTCGGACTTTTCATCTCCAGGATAGCTCTGCACTTGTCGGGATTGGCTTCTATCCCTCTTTGTGTTAGCATGAATCCTATAAATTTTCCTGCCTCCACCGCGAAGGCGCACTTTGCGGGATTTAGTCTCATCCCGTGCGACCTTATGGTGTCAAAGACTTGTGAAAGGTCAGGCAAGAGGTCGACTTCTTTCTTGGTCTTTACCAGCATATCGTCAACGTATACTTCCATTAGGCTCCCTTGGTGAGAGGAAAACACCTTATTCATCAGCCTCTGATATGTGGCCCCTGCATTTTTCAGCCCAAATGGCATGACCACGTAGCAAAAATTAGCTCTGGGCATGATGAATGATGTTTTTTCCTGGTCCGGCTCATACATCGGGATTTGGTTATATCCCGAGTAGGCGTCCATGAACGACAAGTATTGATATCCCGAGCTGGAGTCCACTAGGGTGTCAATACTTGGCAGTGGATAAGGGTCCTTGGGACATGCCTTATTTAGGTCGGTGTAGTCGACACACATTCTCCATTTACCATTTTGTTTTTTGACTAGCACTACATTGGCTAGCCATGTTGGGTATTTGACTTCTCTAATGAAACCGGCTTCTAGGAGCGCTTGTACTTGCTCCTCTACTATTAGGGCTCGCTCTAGGCCGCGCTTGCGTCTTCTTTGTTGTACAGGTCGTGACCCCGGGTAAACCGAGAGTTTATGGGACATGAGCTCGGGATCTATCCCAGGCATGTCGGAGGCCTTCCAGGCGAAGAGATCGGAGTTATCTCTTAGGAGCTTAGTCAACCCTTGTTTTAGGGTTTTCCCTAGGTTGGCCCCTATGTGAGTATTTTTTCCCTCCTCTTTGCCGACCTGTATCTCCTCAGTTTTTCCTCCTGGTTGTGGACACAGCTCCTCTCTAACCTTTGCGCCTCCGAGCTCTACTGTATGAACTTCTCGGCTTTTTCCTCTCAGGTTTAGGCTTTCATTGTAGCATTTCCTTGCCAACTTCTGATCTCCCCTTACCGTTGCTATCCCCGTTGAAGTCGGGAATTTCATACAAAGGTGAGGGGTGGATACCACTGCTCCGAGTCGATTAAGGGTAGTCCTGCCAATTAAAGCATTATATGCTGACCCTACATCGATGACTATGAAGTCTATGCTCAGAGTTTTTTATTTTTCCCCTTTTCCGAAGGTGGTGTGGAGAGGCAAAAACCCTAGTGGCTTTATTGGCGTGTCGCCTTGTCCATATAAGGTGTCGGGGTAGGCTCTTGATTCTTTCTCATCCAACCCTAGTTTGTCGAAAGCGGGCTTAAAAAGAATGTCCGCTGAGCTTCCTTGGTCTACTAGGGTTCTGTAGAGATGAGCATTTGCTAGGATCATAGTTATTACCACTGGATCATCGTGTCCCGGCATTATTCCTTGCCCATCTTCATTTGTGAATGAAGTGGTGGGGAGGTCGGATGACTCTCCTCCGACCTGGTATACTCTTTTGAGATGTCTTTTGTGAGAGGATTTGGTGAGTCCCCCTCCCGCGAATCCTCCTGAGATCATATGAATATGTCTCTCCGGAGTCTGCGGTGGTGGGTCTCTTCTATCCATATCGTCTCGCTTTCTCTTCCCATGACTGTCCGACCTTTCTATGAGATATCTGTCGAGCCGACCTTCCCTAGCCAGCTTTTCTATCACATTTTTAAGGTCGTAGCAGTCGTTTGTGGAGTGACCATATATTTTATGGTACTCACAGTAGTCGCTGCGGCTCCCCCCTTTTTTATTTTTAATGGGTCTGGGGGGTGGTAGCCTTTCAGTATTACAAATCTCTCTGTATACGTCCACTATAGAGACCTTTAGAGGAGTATAAGAGTGATATTTTTCTTGGTCTATCGAGGCCGAGTTCTTCTTTCTTTTTGGTTTCCCTCTCTCTTTCTTTTGTTGAGGGAGGGTGCCCAGGTCGCCAACTCAGGTCTCTTAATTTAGTATTTTCCTCCATATTGATGTACTTTTCAGCTCTTTCCTGTACATCACTTAGAGAGATGGGATGTCTTTTGGATATGGACTGTGAGAAGGGACTTTCTCTGAGCCCATTGACTAGCCCCATTATGACTGCCTCGGTGGGCAGGTCTTGAATCTCTAAACATGCTTTGTTGAACCTTTCCATCTAGGCTCGTAGGGATTCTCCGACCTCCTGCTTTATTCTCAGGAGGCTTGGTGCATGTTTAACTTTGTCTTTCTGGATAGAGAACCTCATCAAGAATTTCCTTGAGAGGTCTTCAAAACTGGTGACCGACCTCGGGGGGAGACTGTCGAACCACTTCATCGCTGCTTTTGACAAGGTTGTCGGAAAAGCTTTGCATCGCGTAGCATCGGAAGCGTCAGCCAGATACATCCGACTTTTAAAGTTGCTCAGATGGTGCTTTGGATCAGTGGTTCCGTCGTAGAGGTCCATGTCGGAGCTTCTAAAGTTTCTCGGAAATTTTGCCCTCATTATGTCCTCAATAAAAGGATCTTCCCCTCCTAAGGGGGACTCTTCTCTACTATCACGGGAGTTCCGACCTTTGAGGGAGGATTCTAGCTTTAAGAGTTTTTCCTCTAACTCTTTTCGTCTATCCATCTCCTCTCTTAGGCGCTTTTCTATCTCCTTTTGTCGCTCCCGTTCCTGTTCTAGCTGTTCCAAACGATTTTAGTGAATATGGACTAACCCCATGAGCTCAGTTGAATGGGATTGTCCGTCCTTCTCTGACTCACGGCCTTCTGAGGAATTCACCTTCAGGGTTTTGACTCCGGAGGTTCCTTCTTTGTGTTGATCGTTGGTTTCCTGTTGGAGGGTTAGGTCCGCGTCACTATTTCTGGTGTCCAGATTCTCTTGTTCAGAATCTGTTTCCACATGACCCTCCTCAGGAGATCCGTCCGCCATCACTGGTTGATCTCTCGGGTCCCCGGCAACGGCGCCAATGTTACGGTAGGTAACCGGAGATTAATGGGCTGGATGGCGCTGGTCGACCCAATCGTCTGAGGGAGGAAGCCTTTGTCAGGGTCTGCGCCTTGGGGGCCTCCGTCCGACTTGTTTGTATGAGTGAATGGGGGGTGGTACCTGCAAAGACACTCCGATGCCTAAGTCAGCAAAGGGGTTAGCAGGTCTAGAGAGTATTGGAACTTAGAGATACCTGAGGGGTGTCAGTGTATTTATAGTGGCGAGCCAATAACCACCGTTGGAGTAGTGCCACTTTTCTAGGGTGTTAACCGTCCCTTTATCTTAGGGAAGTTAAGATATTGCTTCGTGAAGTGGTTAGAGAGATTCTAGGGGCAGTTACTCATTCAAATGAGTGCCTATCTGCCAGTTAATCCTCGTTCCCGACTTCTTTAGAGCAAGTCGTGACTAGTTCCGACTTCGTGGCAGCTAATCTGGCGAAAGGTGAGGCCAACCCTTTGGGTTGGGCCTTTTTATTTGGATCCTGGGCCTTATTCGTTGGGCCAGGGTATGAACACTTTTGAATCTAGAAATGAAAGAGAAAGGGGACAAAATTAAAAATCAATAATTTGAGGGGTCAAAATCTAATTAATAAATTTTTCAAAAAAAAAAAACGGGGTACATTTTATAATTATTTTTATGAAGGTTAATGATAAACCTACAAAAATGTAGGAGCAAGGAATCCATGGCAAAAAAAAAAAACAGTTAAAAAAACAGAAATGCACCCGCGTAAAAAAAGTCCCAAAACATAAGAAAGAAACATCTAATAACCGAGAACTTTTTCTTTTTAATATTGTATTACTACAGGTGAAATCCTTCATCATGAATCAAACTGTGTGTTAAACACAACTATGGCCATTTACAAAATATTTTTTAACAAAACGTCAGTGACGTTTTGTGTTTTAATAATTAAAATAATATTTTTTATTATAAAACGTCACTAACGTTTTGTTCTTTCATGATTAAATTTTTTTTTTATTGTAAAACATCAGTAACGTTTTGTGCTACTACCACAACTGTGTAAAACACCAAAATGATCAAATATTTTTATATTTCACATTAAAATTATTCATATATAAAAATTTTAGCCTAATAACCGACATAAAAAAAACATGAAAAGAAACATTTGAAAAAACAATTAAAAAAAATTTAGAAAAAAATATAGGAACACACTGCAAGAGGACGCAACGGTGGTTGGCGGCGCTGTGTTTGCAAGAATAAGAGCATTGCGGTAGTCGGCGGCATGGTGAATTGCAAGGGGGAGGGCAACGAGGTGGTCCTGGGCACGGTAAATTGCGAGTGGGAGGACGCTGTGGCGATCGACGACGCTGCGAATCGTGAGGGAGGACGCTGCAGCGATCGGTGGCATGGGAAGCGCGAAGGAGGGTGCCGCGGTGGTCTTAGGCGTGGCGAATCACGCGGGGTAGGAGAGGGCGTTGCGGCAATCGACGGCACGGGAAGCACGAGGGAGGATGCTGCGGTGGTCTTAGGCA
>NC_029791.2:15588467-15589659 GCF_000816755.2 Arachis ipaensis | reverse complement strand
AAAACAGAAATGCACCCGCGTAAAAAAAGTCCCAAAACATAAGAAAGAAACATCTAATAACCGAGAACTTTTTCTTTTTAATATTGTATTACTACAGGTGAAATCCTTCATCATGAATCAAACTGTGTGTTAAACACAACTATGGCCATTTACAAAATATTTTTTAACAAAACGTCAGTGACGTTTTGTGTTTTAATAATTAAAATAATATTTTTTATTATAAAACGTCACTAACGTTTTGTTCTTTCATGATTAAATTTTTTTTTTATTGTAAAACATCAGTAACGTTTTGTGCTACTACCACAACTGTGTAAAACACCAAAATGATCAAATATTTTTATATTTCACATTAAAATTATTCATATATAAAAATTTTAGCCTAATAACCGACATAAAAAAAACATGAAAAGAAACATTTGAAAAAACAATTAAAAAAAATTTAGAAAAAAATATAGGAACACACTGCAAGAGGACGCAACGGTGGTTGGCGGCGCTGTGTTTGCAAGAATAAGAGCATTGCGGTAGTCGGCGGCATGGTGAATTGCAAGGGGGAGGGCAACGAGGTGGTCCTGGGCACGGTAAATTGCGAGTGGGAGGACGCCGACGACGCTGACGACGCTGCGAATCGTGAGGGAGGACGCTGCAGCGATCGGTGGCATGGGAAGCGCGAAGGAGGGTGCCGCGGTGGTCTTGAATCACGCGAATCACGCGGGGTAGGAGAGGGCGTTGCGGCAATCGACGGCACGGGAAGCACGAAAAAATCCAATGTGAAAAAAAAAAAGAAGACTTGTCAATGAGATCAAGTGCACGTATTAATTCTTTGAGTTGGTTGGATTCCATAACTGCCAAGCTACCAAATGAAACGTAGACAATAGATTGAGGTTGCTGTTGGTCTAACCATTTTAAGCATATTGTGTCCTCTTGCCAAAATGAAGAACTTTTGTTGTTGTTGTCACTTTCAATTAATGGTCCAATTGGTAGGAACTTTGGTGATATGGAAAATGCTCCTGGCTCAAGATCATAGGCATTATTGCAAAGCCACCACTCTGTTCATATTATGCATCACATCTTGCACAATATTATCAAAGAAAATCTTCCTAGGCTAATCCATGGTAAATTCGTTGTGTTTATCATAGGCATATAGTTGGGGGAAGTTGAATTTCTTGTTTCTTGGTGGAGATTCCTTCAATGG
>NC_029791.2:15584818-15588426 GCF_000816755.2 Arachis ipaensis | reverse complement strand
TGATTTTTTAATATCTTTAAAATATTTTTATTTGATTTAATAGTAAATGAAAATAAACTTAGGATATGAAAAATGATAAGTAGAAGTTAAATAAACACAAGCTATTTAATAAAGAAAAGGGGAGTGTTAGGAAACAATAAAAATTTTGAACAACATGAACAATCACCAATCAAATGAAAATACACTACACCCTAATTTAATGTTACTAATTAAATTTACTCTTTTAACCTTATTAATTCACATTGTTTACACATTATTCAAAAATAAGTAAATATACTATTCTTACCATCTAAATTAATAATTCCATCATGCATGAATCCTGGGATACAATAAATGGAGGCTGAAATAGTTGTTTGTTGATATACGCAATATGTCACAACTTCGATATTGTGAGTTGAATTTTATTAAACATGTATCCATCATCAATGTCATAAATAATTGCAACTAACATATCATTTTATCATATATTGTGGCATTCATTTAGTATGTATATCAAACAGTACACTCACATATTAATCAGTTTTGAGCCAAAATATCCTAATAGTAAATTCTTTATTTGGCAGCACTGATAAAAATCTATACGTACATTTTTTAACTTTTTTGAAATTTATTACCCTCATGTTGTTCAATATAAAATTTTATCTAGAGAATCAATACAACAAACATGTAACATCACAGCTGAATTACATTCAAATATCACACATTTTTTATTATTTTTTATTATCCCATTGAAATAAATTATTACAAAAAAAACTTATTATTATTCATGTGTATATAAAGAAAAAATGTAAAGGTTAAGAATAGACAGATGGATATAGTGTGATTAATAATTGAGCCAAAAAATTCCTTATATAGAGTGACATGGCAAACAATCCCTACAACAAGGCATTTACATATTTTAGAGTCGTCAAAGAATGAAAATATATACACTGACAGAAAAATCATTTTCTGAATCGGACCCTCTTCTCGATTTTCACACCTTGTGGCAGAAGAATAGCAGTTTTTGGCACATAGTCGTCTTCCTTTTTTGCGGGGACAGACCTTCGTGCATGTAGACCTACTATTACACTTGTAGCCCCCTACCCTGCCTCTACCACCTATTCCGCTTCCTCTTACGCCCCTTCTGCTACCTCTTGCTCTGCTGCCTCCGCTAACTACTGAGGAGTTTGTAAAAGAGATCCATTAACATGACACCTTAACATTTTGAGTTGGATGTAGTGTCTTCTCATCTTATGTTCTCTCACTTGATTTCTTCTCGAAGTCTCTCCGGTGATCGAGAGCTCTCCACGGTGGCCCAACAAATGGTATTAGAGTCGATGGTTAATCGATTTGTGATGGCTCACACTTGAGGGGGAGATTGTTAAGTAGCAAGTTTCTCTCCAAAGTCTCTCCGGTGGTCGAAAGCTCTCCACGGTGGTCCAACAAGTGGTATTAGAGTCGATTGGACAAATTAATCAGTAACTAGAGCGGTTGGATGACAGGTCCAGTTTTCAAAACCTTGAGAGAAGTAACCCTCTTTAATGTTCTTACTTTTTCTAGGCAGTAGTCACCTCTAAAATCTGTCTCTGCAAGGAGGTGATAGTGCTAGCCACTTTTGTAACAAATAACTAGACACAATTCTCCAAAAATATGGAGTTAAACACAAAGTGACTACTCTGTATCATCCTCAAATAAGTGTTCAAGTGAAGATTTTCAATAGAGAACCCAAGAGAATATTAGAGAAGACAGTGGGAGTCTCAAGGAAGGACTGGACAAGGAAGATTGATGATGCTATCTGGTCTTACCGAACAGCATTCAAGACCCCTATTGGAATGTCACCATACCAACTTATTTATGGAAAGGCTTGTCACTTGCCCATGGAGTTGGAACGTAGAGCATATTGGGCAACAAAGTTTCTAAACTTTGATGCTAAGGATGTGGGAGAAAAGAGGCTACTCTAACTTAATGAGCTAGATGAATTTCAGGTTGAAGCTTATGAAAATGTCAAGATATACAAAGAAAAGACTAAGATGTGGCATGACAAGAAGATCTCTTTAAGAACATTTAAACTTGGACAATTGGTATTACTTTTCAATTTAAGATTGAAACTCTTTGTACCTGGCAAGATTAAGATAACATTCTCGTGGCACAGGAAGTGATTCACACTATGAGAAATGAAACCCAAGAAAAGGGACTCATGGCTATTAAAATTGATCCGGAGAAATTTGATAAGAATTGGTGAAATAACTGGTTCTTGATGGATATTGAGAATTTTGGAATGAAGGGTATGAAATATTGGTTGGATACGAGGGAACCTTTAATGGTAATTCAGCTCAATTTTAGGGAAGGTTATGTCAAAATTTTTCTAAGATTACAAGTGAGAGTAATTAGCATAGACCTTAATAAGGTTTAAAAATTCTATCTCTAAATGTTTGTGATTTCCTTGAGGATTGTGATTTTGATCGAGATTCTTATTATAATGTAATTATTGAGATTAAGGATTTTGGTGAGAATTAATAAATAAAGATCTTCATTGATATTGAAGATTGAAATGCAAAGTCATGATCAATTAGATGTGGTCGATTAATGTGAATAATAATTGTGATTAAATGAATGAATTGTTATATATGTACATAGACTATGCTTGAGAAAAGAGTAGCCGAGAAATGGTGAATTTTCCTTAGGTCGGTTGAGGTATTACGACCCTTAAGGTTTAAGATTTCTGTTATTCAGATTAATTTGAAAAAATGAGACTTTGGTTAATTTAGAAATGTACTAAGGACTTAAAGTGAAATTTGAGTATTAGGATGAACCTAAGTATTATTTGAGCCAGTTTGAGAAAGCTTAAAAGGGGATGATATGTTTTATTATTTCACAACAGAGTATGTTGTCTGATTGAATTTTTGAAGGGTATGCGAACCCGATTGTGAATTCAAGAATAAATGAGTAAAGAATGTGATTCCATGTATAGTGTAGACCTAATATATTATTATTGAAAGTAAAGGTCAAAGTATAATTTTAAAAAGAAAAGGTCTAATATATGATTAAAGAAAGTATGTTATCTAAATTGTGATATGATTGTTTAATTAACAAGGACATGGGTTTTGTCCCACTTATGTAATTGTGAGCTGTTAAGCCTTTTCTATAAGCATGTATCCCCCAGTTAACTCTGTATGGAGTCTAAGAACCATTCTAAGGGTTTGAAATGTATCGGGAATGGATTTAATAAGTCTAATTGAAATAATTTCCCAATAAAATCTAATGAAATAAGAGCGTTGTGGTGATGGTGATTTCGTCCTACCCACGGTGAGGATGGTGACTTTGTCCCGCTCATGGATTGACAATAATGTTAAATGTCCTAGTGATATAGGGGTTATGATGAATTATAATTTATGAAATTGGTTAAGATGGTGATTATGATTGAATATGATTATAATTGTGATATAAAAATTGAATTGGCAAGGATGGACACTTTGTCCTACTTGCGTGATTGTGATTGAGATGTAATTATTGATTGACAAGGATGTGGGTTTTGTTCCACTTCTGTGATTGAGATGTGATTATTCATTGATAAGGACGTTGGTTTTTTTCACGGCAAATCTCATGAGATTCTACTCCTAACGACCAGA
>NC_029791.2:15582794-15584661 GCF_000816755.2 Arachis ipaensis | reverse complement strand
GTCCTCTTACTTTGTAGTCTTTTTTATTTACTTTGTTTAATCTTGCAAACCTACTTGTATGTCGTAATATTTTCAAAATTATAATTTTACTCTTAAGTGCTCTAATTTTTTCTATTTAACCTTATTTAGCATCAAAATTTTATCCGATTGATCATAATATTTTTCTATGACCCAATTATCTTTAATATTTTTATTAAATACCAATTATACTCCTAAAGGCCTAAAATACCTCTGTGATCCACTACAAAGATTTACGCCGTCAAGAAGAGTTACCCATTGATAGTATTACTAATGACTAGTTCTTCTTTCTTCCTCTTCTTCTTCTTCTACCTAATAATTTAAAAACTCTTCTCTTCTATTTGTGCAGCATTGGAGCTTCTTCATTTCAGACCGAGCAAAGTTGATCAACTACAAAGATTGATCCACTACAAAGATTTACGCCATCAAGAAGAGTTACCCATTGATAGTAACTGCGACCCACTGACAGCCTGCACAATGCACACATCATCATCTTATTAGTTTATTGTTCATCAACATGCACCAAATAAAAAGAAACAAATAAATAAAAAAAAATACCATAAGCGTAGAAGATCAAGTATTTCTAGCCTTTTTTTTAGTTGTTCTTCTTTATGATTATCACAGGTTGTATGAACGCAAGAACAACGAGTGGCATAGCAAACAATCCCTACAGCAAAGCATTCGCATATTTTGGAGTTGTCAAAGACTGAAAAAATACACTAACAAAAAAATCGTTTTTTGAACCAGCCACCTTCCTGATTTTCACACCTTGTAGCAGAGCAATGGTAGTTTTCAGCACAGAGTCTCCTTCCCCTCTTACAGGACAGACCTTCATGCATGTAGACTTACTACACTCACAGCCTCATGTGCTGCCTCTATCGCCTCTTCCACTACCTCTTTCATCCCCTCCGCTACCTCCTGCTCCGCCACCTCCGCTAGCTACTGAGGAGTTTAAAAGATGAGAAATACATTAACTTGACACCTTGAGATTTTGATTTGGATTTGGTATCTTCTCATCTTATGTTCTCTCACTTAGTTCTCCCCGAAGTCTTTCCAGTGTTCGAGAGCTCCCCACGGTAGCTCAACAAGTGGTATCTGAGCCGATGGTTAATCGATCTGGTAGTTTAAGGAGTATTCAAAGTGAAACATCGAAAGTCTTCACGGCAAAGGTGATCCGGACGACGTGTCCCGTGGTGTGGTGCAGCGGTGTGAGGGACAGATACTCATATGTGGTGGAGAGGGGGAGATTGTTAAGTAGCAAGTATGAAGAGTATAAAAATTAGTCCCACATTAAAAAAAACAAGAAAGAGTGAGGAGTTTATAAGATGAGAGACCTATTAACTTAACACTTTAAGGTTTTGAGTTGGATGTGGTGTCTTCTCATCTTATGTTCTTTTATTTGATTTCTCCTCGAAATTTTTCTCACTGGGACATGGGCATAGGTGAAGAACATTTTCTCCTTCAGTACCATAGAATTGTCCTCATTTAAAAGCATTGTGAGGTGAGAATTTTTTCTTTTCATGTTATTCAATACAATAAGTTACCGTCCCTAAAGTTTTGTGTATGACATGGCACATCTAAATCAAACACTAAAATTAATTATTAATGCTTAAGTTAATTGCCGCTAGGATATAATTGAATGAAAATTGTGATTGTTATGATTAATTAATCTTGATTTATGAATTGTAATTGTTGTTGAATAATATAAATGCATATGTGTGAATTAAATTTGAGTACGAGGATGTGGTTTTGCTTGTTATAATGAAAATTGATGTATATATTTGACTAGAGGCCGCAATGAAGTGAGAAATTCCCCACCTGGTAAGTCTTTTTTAGATTTGTTTAAATT
>NC_029791.2:15577641-15578642 GCF_000816755.2 Arachis ipaensis | reverse complement strand
AACCAATTAACCAATAATCACTAATACTATAAAATTAATTATTATCTCATTAGAATTTTAAGTGAAAATGTCTCCTGATGAATCCCATTACAGTAATGTTTTCAAGACTAAACCACCTTACGATACTCATCACCATGGTGCTCATGGTCCACAGAGTATTGAAAAGTATAATAATTCTGCGTTCAACAACATTCATTTAATTGTTGCGACTCTTCTCTCTATTCCCCTAGTCTCCTAGAATATCTTCAAATTTTGATATATACGTAAATTTCGTTTAAATCTTGATTATCTAACATTTCTGTTGTTTGTTTTTTAATAATAGATCTCCTATTTTTTCACTTATTGATTTTAGTTTACACACTTAGTTAGTTCTCTAGTCGAACCTAACACAAAAAATTTTTTTACTATTCTAGCTTTTCGAATTTTAAAATTAAAAATATAAAAAATTAATTTAAATTGACTTATATTATAGTTGGCTTTTTAAATTTTTGAACTAAAAAGCAAAATGGGTAGATCAGATTTCAGTCTATTCATATATTTCTAGAACTAGAATATAGCAATTATATCCATTTTTGTAATTCTTATATATTCCGGTAAAATCATTTTCATATCCCATCTATTTTAGGAAAAATACATATAACGACTTGTCCTCCTTTCAACCAATAAAAACAAAATGGTTTTATAATTTGAATGAAACAAGCACTATCTATCCGGCAGCTATAGTGATGAATTGATGGGTATATCATTTATATCACTAATCATACCATAGTCATATAGATATGCATGCTCACCAGTTTTTCTTTATAGTCCCATCATCAACAAAATTATTCCACAATCATGGTAACTAACTACAATGTAGATCATGATAAAATCAAAACCACTAACTCCAAATAAAAGTAAAAGAAAAATTAATGATATCATATATAATTCAATTCAAAATTGTTAGAGAAAGTTTAAAGAATAAGTACTTTTATTAAAATTTGGCCAAGACCTAACCAGCT
>NC_029791.2:15574891-15577030 GCF_000816755.2 Arachis ipaensis | reverse complement strand
ACACGGTTTGACTGTTGGCGACGACGACCACCTCTCATGGCAGAAGTTGTTGGATCAACCACATCTTCTCCTCTTCCACAGACAGCACCATGGATTAGCCAAAATCCTTTTGTTTTTTCCTTCTTATTCTTCTTCTTATTCATCCTCATCATTAAACTAGTTGATGATGAAGTGTTGTTCTTATTTGACTCCATAATAATATGACTATCAATTTGCCTTGAAATGCTTTGCACTTCATATGCATCAAGGAGTAGTGAGTTCTTCTTCTTTCTATGACCTTTATTATTGTTTGCTTCTTCTTCTTCTTTTTCATGATGATTATCGTTGAGTTCCATTCTTTTCATTGCTTCTAGCTTGTACCTTGAAGGAGGCCTAGTCGATGTTCTTTGATGAGTAGTAGTTCTTGTTGTTGTGGTGACATCAAAGTCATTCATCAAACCCTTATTATTATTATTCCCTTCTGATCCTGAACCACGTTGGTACCATGCCCATGCAGCCGCCTTCACAAGATCCAAATCATCATCTTTCTTATTATTGTTATTATTACCCTTCTTCTTGTTGTTCTTCTTTCTTCTCTCCAAGAAAGAGTTCAAGAACAAGATCTTTGAAGAAGCCATGATAATAATAATATAAGAGATAGATAGAGCTTCTTCTTAATTAGCTTCTCCTTTTTTTGAGACTTTGAGGTGAGTAATGTGTGGGGCAACCAAGTTCCACGCAATGCACGTGGACCCTATTAACTTGTTGGCTAATATATGATACATGTATTTTTGTGACTTGTCTACATAAGATGATTATTCCCATCATGTAGAGCCAGTCATTTTCATATGAGTGTGTAGCAACTTTGTGATAGTCTCTTTTCTTTTTTTTTTTTTCATTTTGATGAAGGACATGGAAGGGTCATGTATGAACCTAGCTATCTATGCAATAAACCAGTTTTGTGTGAAGAGTATATTATTTCTATTTTTAAAAGCTAAGACATGTGTTATTTGTGTATGTTTATTCAATTTTGTAGATTAAATGAACACAAAATTATTTAATATTAGTATTTTTATCCGTTATAATATTACGAAAATATAATATTTTAAAACTACGTCGATTTAGTTCTGACGACATTATAGATTATGGTACAAACATTTATAAAATTAAACTACTTTTACAAAAATATCGTACGGGACAAAAGTGACTATCGACTAAGAAGATTAAGATTTCCGTAAATAAAAAAAAAAGTCAAATAATAAGATTTTTAGTTATTATTTTCATTTGAAAGAGTTTAATTTTTTTACTAATAATTATTTTTAACATTCCTTATATAAAATTTGAAAAAATTTAACGTGTATACTTCGGAGGGATAGATTTGTCCAAAAATTTGAAGGGTCAGGGACATCATTGTATTTTACAATCATCAAGGACGAAAATGTCTTCTAAAAAAAAGGTCAGGGACGAATTTGTCCTTTTCTCAAAAAAATTTGTAATTGGTCATTGATATATGTAAGAGAGATAAAATGGGTGAAGGAATGAGATAGATAGAGAAAGGAAGAGGGAAGAGGAGAAAATTTTTAAATTTTAGAAAAAAAAGATTTAATTTTAATTATAACAAAAAAGTGATATGTGATACATTTTGATTATAAAATTAGTAATAGATAATGGATAGATAATAAACAATAGATTTGATAGATGAAAGCTTTTTTGTTTTTAGGGTGAGATCAGGCTTGTTGTATGTTTGAATAGTTTGATCATCAAGAAGGTATGAGGCATGTTTTTCCGTTCATAAGTTTCAAATATACTTTTAACAATTTAAACATATAAGTTTTTTATATTTCAAAAATGGTTATAAAAAATTAAGCATTATGCTTTGGAAGATTGTGATGGTTTATTTATAACCGTCACAAAATCATACCAAGAAAAAATGAAAAAAAATTATCTATAATATATAAATGTTAAAATATAAAATCCCCTTTTCAAAATAAGAAAATTACACAACGTAACATTTCTTATCAAAATATAATATGCAACAATTTTCATGTATAGAGTTAAATAGATCTTCGCGGGTTTTTATGATTAGAAGATATGTAATAAACATTCACGTTACATAATTTTATTTTTACTTCTACTTAAAGTTTATAATTTTATATCATA
>NC_029791.2:15570198-15574763 GCF_000816755.2 Arachis ipaensis | reverse complement strand
CAAAAATATAACTCAAACTATAAAATAAACACCTGTTTCTCCAAGTCAACCTCTAGGAGTGACAAAATACAAAATATACATGTGGAGATTCTATATACATATATACATAGTTTAAAACAAAATATAACAGCCAAAAACAACAGAAATATGTATGGAATGAGAATCGGGAGTTTTTAACATGGTAAAGGTATCCACATAGTAATATAAAAGGTCTCGAAAAAGCTAGAGACATTTCTAGTAGAACTTCGACACTCGAATTTCAACTTAATGATCCAACTAAACCAGAAATTAAGTAAGTTATCTAAAGTATTCAAGTTCTAAATCTAACTTTAACCTAATACTTCACTTTCTGTCTTCCCCAATCCTCCGAATCATCGGTGGAACAACTCCCTTCACACCTCCACCAAGAGGGGTTTCTCAGAAAACATACACATGCAATTCAAGCAAGAAAAATACAGATAGATGTGCAATTACAGCAAGTAGAACAAGTAGTAGATAAGTACAGTTAAGCAATTAGGCAAACCAAAATAATGGACACTCAAGTAAGACATACAAATGCACATGATGTATGCCTATCTTATGGCTGATGAGTCTCATATGTCGGTTATACAGCCAACCCGACATGTCCTGGTAGCTAACCATCAGACAGTCCTTCTGTGTGCGCATCCCCAAGCTCAAAAATAATATCTATGGAGTCAAACTCCAAACTCAATAATATAATTCCATGGAGTCAAATATATATGTGTGTGTGTGCCCATGGAGGAACCCGGGAAGTTAAAGTGCTCAGTCACATCTTGCGACAGATAGTTAACAATTAATCTCAAAATATACAAGCCACATAATAATCTCTTTTCTTTTTAAAATAACACTTTAAATCAAATCTTCAATTTTTATAGAAATTTCGTCAACATCTCCTCTAAAACTCAAACTTCTGCCACCCTTCAAGGGTCCCAACCACCAAACCAAACACCTCTCAATCATTCAAATCATTTCTAGTATCAAATTATTTCAAAATTAAACCAATTCTAATATTAAATCTTTTTCCAAAATCAACCAACTCCAATAACAAATCGCTTACAAAATCGAACCACACATCTCTCAACCAAACCATTCGATTCAATTTCACAAACTCACCATCAATCCTCAACACATCAACAATCTTCATTATTTTTTTATACTTATCCAAGACATAATCCAACACATACAAATTTATTCGTCCTTTGTACACGCATCATGTACCATATACACAATCCATCAATAATTCATTTAGTTCATTCCTATATTAAGGTCTTCTAGAGTATGTTTTCACGTGATATTAAATATTAATTATGTGAAACCAAAATCATACCTTGGCTGATTCCTCCATTAACTCGAAACACTTCAAAAACCTCTTCTTTCACAAGTTCTAAACTTCCAAATGTCAAGTCCTCTTAATCACCCAAATTTCATCCCAAACCACCAAATTGAACTCCAAATCAACAAGAACACAATCTAATTCACACAATATCACTATAGTCATCATAGGGTTCACTAATTCAATTATTCACAAAGGTTCAACAGTTTTTTACCTTACCCACGGATCAATTGGACAAAACCCAGTGATTTTTCGTTGCTAGAATTCACCTAAATCGTCAAAATTATTCAATTTCTCAATACCCAAACTCAAAAGTCTCAAAATTGAAGAGGAGAAGAACTGGGTGAGAAATGCAAATTTTTTACCACTTTGTTCAAATAGAATTGAAAAGAATTCTGAAACAAACACATAGCCATTGACGGCTCGTCAATCGGAGCTCTAGATTGAAAATTATGGACGATTGAATTTTTGAAGACATTAAGGTTTAGGTTTTTAACGTTACTCTTCTTCCCTTTAGCGTAAAAATGAAAGAAATGGGGATAAGAGGCTGAGCTCTTATGTTTGTTTGGTGGGATTTGGGTCTGGTTTGATCGGTTCGGTTTATTGATTCAATTTTGAGTTAAAATTTTTAAAATTAGTATCAAAATTCGTATTTTTAGTATTTCTACTCTTTTAAATCATAAAATTTAATTTTCTAATTTTTTAATAATAATTAATTTATTAGATAATTATTTATTTATTTCGTGGGGTTTACATCCTATCCACCTAATTAAGAATTTTATCCCCAAAATTCAGATTCAGTTACCTGAAAAAAGGTAAGGGTAGTCTTCTCTCATTTCTGACTTAAGTTTTCAGCTGTGTTCCTCGATTCCAGCTCAACTCTAAGCAATCTTTACTAACAAAACTCTTTTTCTGCGTAGCTACTTAACACTAGTATTGTCAATTCTAACCGGAGTTACTTGACACGCTAGATCCTCTCTCAGTTACACTGGTTCAGGTTCTAAAACGTGATTGGCATCAGAAGCATACTTTTGAAACTACGAGACGTGAAATACGTCGTACCGGTTTTAAAGATGTGGGGGTAGAATTACCCGATATGCCACCGGCCCAATCCTCTTCAGAATCTGAAACGGTTCTTTGTTTTTTTTTTTCTGCTAACTCAGGTCCCATTACACTTCGGCTTCAATTTTGACTGCTCATCGGTTCTAGTTTGTTGAAGTAACCTTCACGAATATAGGACTTCCTTCTTAAAATTTAAAACGTTTTCTCTTTAAGTCCGCATAACTTTCTGTCGATTTTTTGTAATGAGAATCTTAACTCGAATTTGCTTGATTTCTGTTCCATCGTCTCGGCTATCGTTTCGGGACCTAAGACACTTGATTCTCCAGGTTCACACTAACACAGAAGAGATTAATACCTTGTGCAACCTTACTATCTTCTTAACGTACAGTCTCCAATGTTCTGTCTTCATCTTCTGACACGTTAGGTACTTGGTCGCAAGTGATGCTACTCCACCTTTCACCCCATGTCACCAAAACATCTGCTTTAATTCGTGGTGCATCTTAGTAACTTCAGGATGAATTCGAAAATTCACTTTTGAGAACTTCAGGCCACAGTTTACACCTCCACTTACAACATTCGGCATGCAAATAATTCCGTTTTACCTCCAATTCCTTCTTTGTCTTCCTCGATCTTCTTCTTGATTTTCTTGTTCAACAGACTTTAACATCTTTGGTAACTTCTTACTATCTCACTGTGTCTCTGAATTTCAGTCTCACCATTATTTATAATTACTATTAATTCAGTCCAACTCCTCCGTCCACTATCTCAACACCAAATTTTCAAACATAACTTGGACACAATTAATAATTTTTGCAAATAATACTCATATAACTAATTTTCTAAATAATATTAAGCACAATTATATTAAAATTAAAGAAATTAAATCCAAGTAAATTATTTTAAACCAATCAACTAATAATTGGGTAAAATTTTTTATTTACGACCCCGTAAAATCAACTAACAATTTTATGACATACACAACAAAGATACACTTCCATAGTTCAGTTCTTCCCAATCATGGTACATCTTATCATGCATTTTGTTGAAGAAATAAATCTTAATAATCCAGTATATTATCGGTGGATATACTCAATAAAAAAATTAGTTTTTATATAAACCCATCTACGATTAAATTTTTATACTAAGTGTATCATTTAAATTTATTTAAAAGATATGTGGGTCATTTAAAGCAATATGTGCACAACAGTACATAAATAAAAGGCTCAATTCTGGAGGGAAAATTAAGTCTATGGTAATTAACAAATTTAATAATTTTAATGATGTATGTAATTTGCTCGTTATATTATGATCTGTGTTTTCGTAACAGGATAAATAAAAATAAAAGATTTTTTATCATGTTGTATAAGTACAATATTCATTAAAAAATTGCTATGGCCTCTCCATTATTCTTTTTATTAGAACATGCAATTTCTGTTACGAGAGACGTAAAATGAATGTTAGGTTTGGTTGATGCTTATGTTTCAACCAATACTTTGTAATCACGAACGAAATCTACCATGCAAGTTTGTTTCTTATGCATACTCTCAAAATTTTGTATTAAACTATATTTAAATAATATATATTTTAAGTTGACATATACTAACAAATTTATTGCAATCATATTTATTACGTTAACATTCAAATTTGTAAGAATTTTCTGAATGGAAAAAAAAAATTGGGTATGTTTCTGTGACATGTGTATCTGAGATAAAAAAAAATCTAATATAAAAAAAGTATCATAAAGAAATAGGTGTTTTATGAAAAAGACTATGAACTATACTTTTTATTAGGTAGACACGCTTTACAAACAATTATGCTGTTGAGTTGGATATTACATCACGGAAGTAAATAAAATTCGTAAAATTGCACATTACAAAAAATCTTTTTAAGAAATCTGTCCAAACTCCCAACAAGAAAGATGAAAGGTATGCATGTTGATATTTTTTGTGTTAGCTAATATTAAAAAAAAAAAAGTTAAATAGTACAGAAATTTATTCAAAAGGCAATTTAATCCTCCGTTAGAATTGACATCTCCATGCAGTTTGATTTCGATAAGGTTTCGAAAGAAGACAATAAAATTTTATGACCAACAAAATTACTCAATATATATTCTAATTTAATTTAATATTATATACATATAATATTTTTT